>NC_141034.1:42082500-42192500 GCF_052040795.2 Danio rerio
GTTTGTTTATATATTTATTTATTTATTTAGCTATTTATTTATTTATTTATTTAGCTATTTATTTTTTGTGTTATTACTATATATGTTTTTTATTTTACCATTTTTGCCTTTATTTGATAGGACAGTATGTTGACAGGAAGTAAAGTGGTAGGGAGAGGGTGGTGGGATCGGGAAAGTTCCTCGAGCCAGGATTCGAACTCAGGATGCCCAGATTGCTTCCGCACTATATGTCAGCATGTTTTTATGTTATTTTTTATTTATTTATTTTCTATTTTTATCATTATTATTATTACATCATTAAATGTAAACATAAATTGTGTTTTTATTTTTTTTTGCTATTTGTTTTTTGTGTTGTTTTTTGTTTTATTTATTTATTTATTTATTATTATTATTATTATTATTATTATTATTAGTAGTAGTAGTAGTAGTAGTAGTAGTAGTAGTAGTAGTAGTAGTAGTAGTAGCAGCAGTAGTAGCAGCAGCAGCAGTAGTAGTGGTTGTAGTAGTACTAGTAGTAGCAGTAGTAGTAGTAGTAGCAGTAGTAGTGGTTGTAGTAATAGTAGTAGTATTATTATTATTATTAGTAGTAGTAGTAGTAGCAGCAGCAGCCGTAGTAGTGTTTGTAGTAGTAATAGTAGTAGCAGCAGTAGTAGTGGTTGTAGTAGTAGTAGTAGTAGTAGTAGTAGTAGTAGTAGTAGTAGTAGTGGTGGTGGTAGTACATCAATTTGCATATTTTTTTTTTAAATTTGTTTTAAGAGTTATGCATAAAATGAGATATAAAGTTTCATATACTTAACTAAATGTGTGATTACAGAAAACTCAAATGTAATAGAGTTAAATGTAATATTCTAACAAAAAAAAAATAACAAAAAAACAGAAAAGCCACAATTGTGAGAAACAGGTACAAAGGCACAATGTCCTGTTTGAAGTTACAATTATGATCAAAAAGTCACAATTTTGAGAAATAAAGGCAAAGTTACAGATGTAAAATTGCAGTTATGAGAATAAAAAAGTCATGCTGTGAGATATTTTGTCGCAGTTATGAGAAACAATATGAAAATTGAGATATATAAATGTACAATATCCAGTTTAAAGATGCAATTACTAAAGAGACATTGTTATTTAAGGTTGCAATTATGACTAACAATGTCAGAAGTGCTGATAAAAGAGAATAGCTGATAAATGTGTAATTATAAGAGAAAAGTCATAATTGTGGGATATATTATAAATGCACATTGTACAGTTTAGAGTTGCCATTATAAAGAAATAGTCACACTGTGAGATATAAATTTGCAATTATAAGTAAAAAGTCGCAGCTGTGAGATAAAGGCATAATGTGGCAAAATCACAATCACAGGAAAAGAATTGCATTGTGAGAAATAAAAGCACATTGTTTGATATGAAGCTGCAATTATGATTAACAAAGTCACAATTGAGAGATATGAAGTTGCGGTTGAATAATTAAAAAAAATCACAATGTGCAATATAAAGATGCAGCTATGAAGAATGTCTAAATAGCTATGATTTTATTACACCATTACACTTTTTTAGCCTTTTGTACTGTATATACTCTATGTGCATTTTTTTCTAGAAATTAGATTTTATAATTATCAATGATAAAAACATTTTGTGAGATTTAAGTTATCATGAATTTTAAAATTCACCTTTTTTAAATGCAACTAACGTATTGTTCTTTTTTAATCATAAATGTCTTTGTTTATCGAAGAGTTTGGTATAAAATGAGATATAAAGTCCCAGCAACTAAATTAAATATGTTATTATATCATAATATTATATGTCCATTAATTTTTCTTTGGCTTAGTGCCTTTATTTATCAGGGGTCGCCACAGCGGAATGAGCCGCCAACTTATTAACTTATAAAGGAAAGACCTATATACATTCATAGACATACAATATGGCCACTTTAACTTATTCAATTCATATATATATATATATATATATATATATATATATATATATATATATATATATATATATATATATATATATATATATACACACACACACACACACACACACACACACACACACAGTTGAAGTCAGAATTATTAGCCCCCTTGAATTATTGAAGCTCTTGTTTATTTTTTCCCCAATTTCTGTTTAATATAGACCAGTTTTTTTCAACACATTTCTAAACATAATAGTTTTAATAACTCATTTCTAATAATTTATTTATTTTACCTTTATCATCATGACTGTAAATAATATTTTACTAGATATTATTCAAGACACTTCTAGACAGCTTAAAGTGACATTTACAGGCTTAACTAGGTTAATTAGGTTAACTAGGCAGGTAAGGGTCATTAGGCAAGTTATTGTATAACGATGGTTTGTTGGTTTGCTAATAATTTTGTCCCTAAAATGGTGTTTTAAAAAAAAGCTGCTTTTATTCTAGTCGAAATAAAACAAATAAGACTTTCTCCAGAAGAAAAAATATGATCAGACATACTGTAAAAATTTCTTTGCTCTGTTAAAAATCATTTGGGAAATATTTAAAAAAAGAAAAAAAATCAAAGGGGGCTAATAATAAATATGTATAATTTTTTTTTTAAATCTGTACTTAACACATCTATAGTTATGGGGTGGCAAAGAATTGGACCTCTTTTACACAGAAAAAGCAACGCATGTCACTTTGTGGCCAGGAACCTATTGGTTAAATGACGGCAAAGTATAACACAGAAGTTGACATTGCCAGAGCAAACTGTGAGATATGTAAACTTGTGATTGCTTGCCGGGTGTTGCTTTTGCTTTTTATTTTCTCTTCTTGTTGAGTCACAGTGAGTAACTGTGAGATTGGGATATTAGTTTGCATTATTATAATAATTATTATTATGTATTATTATAATAATTATTATTATTATTATTATCATTGCTGTTATTATTAATTTAGGTGACGCAGAGGCGCAGTAGGTAGTGCTGTCGCCTCACAGCAACTTGCAGTTTAAAAATAGTGTGAATCTGAATTTACAGTTGCAAGAAAAGTTTCAAGCCTAAAATCACAGTAAATAAAATGGATATGGTTTTATTACATGATTACACATACATTTTCATATATTTTTTTTAATTTCTACTTTCTATATATCCATGTGTCTTTATGTAGAAATTAGATTTTATTGTTATGCATAAAAAGTTATCATGAATTGGAAAATTCACTTTTTAAAAAAATGCATTTAATGTAGCTTCCTTTTTGTGAATTTATTACAAGAGTTTGGTATAAAATGAGCTATAAAGTCCCAGTTACCCAATTAAATATGTGATTACATAAAAATTAAGTCACAGCTGTTCGATAAAAAACATGTGAGTAATAAAATGTAATATTCCAACAAAAAGAAAAGCCATAATTGAGAGGAATAAAAAGCTACTGTGTCCAGTCTGAAATTGTAAACTGCAGCTTCTAGTCAAAAATCACAATAAACAAACCCCAATGATTTTTATTACACAGCTACGCATCAATTTTTGCTTCTTCTTACTTTGTTTTCTTCCGCTTCCTTCCTGCCGTCTCTCACTGTTCTTCACATCCCCTTAATTGTTTTCATTCTCTGCAAACCTTCTGTTTTTTTCCACAGTGCCTGTGATTTACAGCGTGGTGCCTGATAAACAGACAGGTAGAGAAGGCAATGAGGGACAGACAGAGATAAGCAGATATCTGATAGAGAGGAAATGTGCTCCTGTGGCGAGGACGCTCGTTAGCGTTAGCGGTGGCTAATCCTCTCTTATTAATGGGCTCCATTGCAGTGCCGTTGTGTGCGCAGAGGATTAGCTGTTGTTTGTCTCTCCTCCTGTGTTATGTTGTTCTAGCCTCATGTGGGTCAGAGGGGAGACTATTACTGAGCTGCCCTGTTACAGTGGTGCTTAGCATTGCTATACAGCTGCATTTGCAATGAAGAGATGGGACGCACACAAACATGCGCTCACAAGCAGTTTATTTCTTACACCCCTAGTGCTTTTGGATGAGGGTGTTAGTTTGTGTGTGTGTGTGTGTGTGTGTGTGTGTATGTGTGTAGGCGTGTTTTCTTTGGATGGGGTTTCTGGTGAGCCACAGGGCAAATGTGTTTCTGCCCCAGTTAGGCCACCCTGGCCTGGCATGGCCCGAGCTTGGCATGAGTGTGTGCCACTGATACCCTTGGGCATTTGTTATTCTAGAGCACAGAGGACGTGGGCACACATTTGTGAAGAAAAGGCCCGCAAACACCAGTAACTAGACACCTCTGATCTCAGGTCAGCGGCAGTGCACTGAAGTTTAAATGTCACAGAGCATATTTAGCTTGAGCTGGAAACAGTGTGTCTTTTCCTTTTTATTTTCTCTTCTTGTTGAGTCACAGTGAGTAACTGTGAGCTTGGGATATGAGTTTGCCATATTATTATTATTATTATTATTATTATTATTATTATTATTATTATTATTATTATTATTAATAAAAATAATAATACATTGATTATAATTTATTATAATTATTATAATTATAATAATAATTATTATTATTATTAATAATAAAAAATAATAATATTATTTCATTCATTTGCTTTGCAGCTTAGTCCCTTTAAAAATAAGGGGTCACCACAGTGGAATGAACTGCCTATTTTTTATTGTTATTTATTAAATAATTTATATATTTTATATCAAGTATTCCTTTTTACACCATTGGTTGACAAACATATAAATCTGCCTCTAAAATTATTTGATTGTTTGAGCCCTGAGCTTATCACATGTGTATATATACATGACATGCATTCATTTTCAAATTAACAGTTGGTCAGAATAATACTCTACCTGTTTTTATTTGCTGTTATTAAAAGTAAGGATTTTATTTATTTATTTATTTATTTTGACAAATATTGAATTTTTTTAAACTTAAAACATTTGGTATTATATTTTCTAAACAAAATAATATTAGCATGTCTGAAAATGTTACATTTTTGTCAATACAAAATGGAAAATGAGAACAGAAAACTAATTATTAGAAAATTGTAATATTAAGTAAAAAAGAGCTATAAATTGCAAAAAGAGAGACTTTTCATGTAGTATCTTGATTGATTGATTGATTGATTGATTGATTGATTGATTGATTGATTGATTGATTGATTGATTGATTGATTGATCGATCAATATTAGTAGTTCCAGACCTCTTTTCCCCTGGAAAATGTTGTAAGGCCTCCCTTCACATTTAATAATATTATCACTCATATAAATTTGCTGCAAGGATGACAAAAAAAATGTTTGTTTTTAAACAAACTTTGTTTATTACTATATCTAAATATTTTTACGCACAAATAATAGCCTATCGCAATATATAAATGCAAAACATCAGTAGGACATGTATAACTGAAAAACGTAAGCCTTTTTGCTTTGCGGTCAAAAACTGCTCTTGGTTTGTTGCGATATTGGGGATGAGTCCTTTGCATATGTCTTAATTTGGACGGTCTCATTCGTTAGCAAGAACTTTGGTGCAGATAATACACTTTGGCTGGATCAGGGACTCTTTGCTTCGAGAAAATTAAATAAAACCATAGTTCAGCTAACTATCTTGGTATTTCCTACATTTCATGTTCCCAGTATTGCTGGCGCCGCGACCAGAAATGTTTGGACCTTCCTCACATGGGTCCTGTATGCTTGGGTTATTAGTATGATCCAAATTTGTCCATTTTTTGGTCAGCCAGGGGGTGAAAAAACTAAGGCAACATGATTGTTCTCCTGATTGTCAACTGCTAATTTTTTCTTTTTTTTTATATATAAATATGACGTGACCTGCCACAGAGCTAGCTGAGGCCCCCTTGTGAGCTGGTACCCCCCTGTTGGGAACTGCTATATAAATACTGCATATAGACTCGATAAATTAATCTTAATTGCTGTGATTGTGTTTCTTGCATGTTCATACATGTATTGAAGTACTAAAATATAAGTCAGAGCTGCATTGTTTTCATGTTGCAGAGAAATAATCTGGTCTACAGGTTATAAAATCATATTTTATGCACAGCAAAGAAAAAACAAAAACTTTTTTTTTAAAGGCAACCCAAAATTGAATTTAAGTGGACATTAAAAGCTGTATAGACCCTTTATCAAAGGAAATTGTTAATATTTTGGTCTATTTAGCAGCAAATTTGTGTTTGATTTTTTGTGTTTGTAAAATGTTGTCCGATGTACTACTCTAACATATTGATAGTTTCACTGTTAACAGTCCTGATGTGAAGTAATATACAGTCCAGTTATATTTGGACTCTAAACAGTACACTTATACTAAGTTATTAACCATTTTTAGAAGCTATAATGAATAGCTAGTTGTTACCCTCCAAACTCATGTTTTTGTTTGAGTGTGTGTGTGTGTGTGTGTGTGCGTGTGTGTGTGTGTGTGTGTGTGTGTGTGTGTGTGTGTGTGTGTGTGTGTGTGTGTGTGTGTGTGTGTGTGTGTGTGAGTGAGAGAGAGAGAGAGGTAGTGCTAGCGCTGTTATCAGGGGACACTTTGCTCCTCTGTGGTGAATCTTTCTGTGGGCTAGTTCACGCAGTGTGTGGTGTGTGTGTGTGTGTGTGTGTGTGTGTTACATGTGTAAAGATGTGTACCGTGGAGAGATCCCACAGTGTGTGTCCAGTAGAAGTATTGTCCTGGTTAATTAGCAGCACAGCGGTCAGATCCACACACCGGCCTTCAGAGCACTGTCGTGAGTACATTGTGTTGATGTTTCGCACACTTCCACCACGGTCACGCTGACATGTCCTTCAGACCACTCTCATGTGCTGTGTGTGGCTCTGCCCTGTCCTCTTTCGCCCCTGAAACAACACTACTATTTCTAAACTATCATCTTTTAATAGTTGATTTAACCATTTTGTCTTCATTTTGGGTAACGTGTACTTTTTTTCTTACACTGTGACTGACAAACTCACTTTACTCCCCCAAAAATATTGTATATTAGCATTTAAATCTAATTTCAAATGGTCATTATAATCTATATTTTTTATTTATTTAAAGCAATTGAATAGCTTTAGTTTTAGAATTGGAGTATATCATAAATACACTTCAGTATTAAAAATGTATACAGCTCACAAGTGTTCACAAGTGTTAAATATGGTTGACGCCAATTGGCTAGTGGTACTGTGGGCCAACATATTTAGCCCTGGCTACCTGAGAGTTCAGTTCCCGGGTCAAGGTTTTTTGCCAATCGTCCCCCACTCTCTGCTCCCAATGCTTTCCTGTCTAAAATCTCCACTGTCCTATATCACAACAAAGGTAAAAACCCATAAAAAATTATATATAAAAAAACAAAACAAAAAAAACAATAAATATGTGGCTCTGGCGATGTCTACTAACAGATAGTTGACAAAAAAAGACTGGTCTACGTTTTTTTTATTTTCATACATGCCGTTTACTTTTAAAACCACTAGAGGCCAGTGTGTATATTTCTGCCAATTTCAAATTATTACTAGGCTACATTTCTCATATGTTCTATTTACACATCCATTTTAGTCTCATATGTGAGAAGCCAATTAACTTGTCTTGGGCAATATCACCTTGCATTTGACTGACCTACACATGCTCTTCCCAAAACCCAACCAATAGTGTTTTCAAAATCAAATGAGAACATGATTTTGACATGATTTTACATGATTTACTTTAAGCTATTTTAGTTTTTACCTGGTTTCTGGACCTGTCCTTTGTCAGACTTAAATCCAATCCACATTCCAAGTACAGCACTGTACAAGGCAAGCTACCGAGCAAGCTGACCGCTCTGGAAAAGCCGTCCATATGGAGATAATTGTTGTAAATTTGACAGTATTTCTGGCATTTTTGGTTGCTAGTAATACTGTAAAATTTAAAAGTGCACTGTAAATTAACAATTACTTTTATGACGTAAAACTAGAGCATAGTTTTAATTGTTCATTTACAGTGCGCTAGTAATTTTTGTCAGTAATACTTTAAAATTGCCAGTAATACTGTAAACATTGCCAGTAATAATGTAAAATGTATAAGCATATTCTAAATTAAAAATTACAGTTGTTTAATTACAGCACAATTGTAATTGTCAATTTACAGTGTACTTGTAAATTGTAACTTTTTTTGTGAGTGTATAAATGACAGACACATTTACAGTTGAAGTCAGAATTATTAGCCCTCCTTTTTTTTTTTTATATTTCCCAAATGATGTTTAACAGAGCAAGGAAATTTTCACAATACATCTGATATTGTTTTTTCTTCTGGAGAAAGTCTGATTTGTTTTATTTTGGCTAGGATAAAAGCAGTTTTTAATTTTTAAACACTATTTTAAGGACAAAAATATTAGCCCCTTTTAGCTATATATTTTTTTGATAATCTACAGAACCAACGATATGCAATGACTTGCCTAATTACCCTAACATGCCTAGTAAACTTAATTAAGAAAAAAATATCTAGTAAAACATTATTTACTGTCATCATGGCCAATATAAAATAAAACCGTTATTAGAAATGAGTTAAAACTATTATGTTTAAAAATGTGTTATAAAAACTGCTCTCCGTTAAACAGTAATTAAGGAAAAAAAAAATAAACAGGGGGGCTAATAATTCTGACTTCAACTGTAAGTTGTTTTGTGGCATTTTTTGGTGCCACACGAACAACTATTTGAAAACAATTCTTTATCTTTTGATAACGTGGCCCTGTATATGTTTGAACAAATTTGGTGGCATTATAGCACCCTGTAGCATTTCTTTTACCCAGAAAATTCTGTCAAATAGATTACGAGGTACTTAAAAAAACAACTGAATAAAAGTTGTGAAATATTATTACAAATTAAAATAACAATTTTGTGAATATATTTGAACATCTAATTCATTCAAATGTATTCCTATGATGGCAATGAATTATCAGAAGCCATTATTCCAGCCTTTAGTGTTGCACGATCCTTTAGAAACTACTCTAATATGCTAATTCACTCAAGAAACATTTCCTGTTGTGAACAGTTTTGACATTTCAACTTCTTTAAACCATTTTTCCTCTTGTATATGTTTCTCACTTGTATATGAAACATCCAGCGTTGTTCACCCTCTCAAGGCATTTCATGATATGAAGCCTTTAAGGTCTTATGCAATGCATATTTATGCTCATTCTGCCCTTTATCAGCAGTGGAGTGAGCTACTGTATTTGACTTTAGGGGTTCCCTTAAGAAGAAAATGACTTTAATTTACATTTAAAATCAAAGCTCTTTCCTTAAGGTTTCTAGAGCGAGGGATAGCAGTCAGACACAAAGCTTTTATTCATGTTTGTGCAACTTGCAGACAAAGTGTCACTCGGACAGCTGTAATGTTGCAAAGAGAGTGTGCAAGTCTTGCATATTTGCTTGTTAGAGCCTCTGTGCCTTTGTGAGTCTATCTTAGTTATTTTTTTCCCTATAATCACAATGTAATTAGTGATTCCAAAAGTAGTTTCAGCACATTCTTTACCTTATAAGCCCTCAAAACCAAGTTGAGAGTATCATAACACTGACCTGTTCTCAGTAGTCAATAATCCTCGATAATATGCCACTGGGAGCCAGAAAACATCATGTGTTGTGTTGACCTGAGAGATAAGATGATAGTAGGTTCCCATCTCTCAGTGACAAAACTTTAGCACCGTACTTCCTGTCAGTTGAGATACAGAGTGGTATTGAAGTGGGGAAAAAAAGAAAAAGTAATAATGGCATTGTGCACTCACTTTCTTGCACCCTCTCTCACTCGTTTCTATTGTTATTCAGCTTCTAATCTGCAATGCAAGGGAATTAAAGCTGGGAGCTTTGCCCACTATCAGTAGCAGAGAGAAAAATGGATTGTGTTTAATAATGAATCAAACAAGTTCGGAAGCACACACACTTGCATACACACTCGCTATATTTCACCTTAAATATTGAAAGCCCTTGATTCTGTTCACACTTTTTTCCTTGGTGGAGGAGAAGAAAGAAAAAAGACAAAAATACAGAAGAGCTACAGAGGATATGGGATTCTTTGTGCCCTGTGCCTTGGCTACCTTGCGTTGTTTCCTTTGAAGAGACACTGGTTTCCATATACTGTGAGTTCAGGAGAGCATGCAAACTTTAGTATGTAGTGCTGATTGACACTAGCTGTGCATTTGTAAGCTTTTTAATCTAGCCTGAATTATGTTTTACACTAGCCCGTCATTGTAAAGTAAAGTTTAGATGGGTTATGTGTATTCCAACCAGTTAAAAAAAATGGGTTGGGTCCAACAAACCAAGATGTTCTCATTTCAAAGACCTTGGTCAAGGCCCTTTACTGTAAGTCTACCCCATCTGAAATGCATTTATTCAGTGTGCTTACCTAATGTATGACATCCTGTATTTCTGAAACATTTAACTATTTGTGTAATACAGGCCAGATAGTTGGAGCTGTTTGAGTCTTTTGGCTTCGAGAGGGTCATTAGTGACTTACTCTAGGAATTATGTATGGTTTAAATCCTGCTCAGAGTGGTTTGTGCAGAACATAAGGGTTTAAATTGGTGCCGTGACCCGGATATGACTGAGGTTTATGTGGTTGAGTATAACAGAGGCCAAGTAGTAAGAGCCATGCCAGTAATACACATCCCCCTGGTCTCAAGAGGCATACAGGCAGCTTGAAGCTGTGGTTTTGTAGCATTCTTGTTAGTGTGCCTGACTTCCATGCTGGTTTGCATCCCATCAAAAAGCGGGGAAAGTAGAACTAGACATTGGTGGTGTCACTCGAATGGGGGTGAGGTTTATGGTTGTGAGTGTAATTGAGCCAGCTAGTAGGACTTGTGGTAAATCTTACTCCTCTAGCCTCAAGAGGTGCATCAGCAGTGAACGCCAGAGATCGTGGTGTGTACCATGCTTGTTAGTGTACTCATTACTTATGCCTTAAATGTTTTGCTCAGAGCATTGGGAGTGGAGGATTCAAATGTGTTATATTGGTGCTATGGCCTGGATTGCAGTGGGGTTTAAGGGTTGAATAAAATGGAGGTCTGTGTAAGTTAACAGTGTCATATTAATGATTGCCAGGTAGTTGATGACCTAAGATTATCATTTTGAGTGTTGTATGCAAGTCTACAACCAACATGCACATTGCAGACCAGTATTTACTTTATTATTATTATTATTATTATTATTGTTGTTGTTGTTGTTGTTGTTGTTGTTGTTGTTATTATTATTATCATTATTAATGTACACTAATTCACTTAAGTGGGTGTCACAGTGGCACATTGGGTAAAACTATTGCCTCAAAGCAAGAAGGTCACTGGTTTGAGCCCCGGGTGGGTCATTTGGAATTTCTGTGTGGAGTTTTCTTGTTTTCTCCATGTTCACGTGGGTTTTCTCCGGGTGCTCTGGTTTTCCCACAGTCCAAGAACAAGCAGTATAGGAAAATTGAATAAACTAAATTGACCCAATGCAAGAGTGCATGGGTGTTTTCTAGTGTTGGGTTGCGGCTGGAACTACATCTACTGTGTAAATCATATGCTGGAAAAGTTGGTGGTTCATTCCGCTGTTGCGACCCCTGATTATTAAATGTGAATGAATAAGTTAGAATGAATGATAATTTGCACAATTAAGGAGATAAAGCACATCCAGACAGTTGTTTTTACATAATAATGCTCAATCAGCAGTCCAATGCAAAGCAGAGCATAAGCTTTATTCTGTGAAAACAACCGCCTGCTTGTACTGTATCCTGCTTATTACATTGCTATTCACCACAAAAGGTAAAAAGTGAGACAAAAAAAAAAACATTGTTTTCAGCCTTAATAGTTTATTCAATTAAATGCAAGGGTGACAGAAATGAAAACGGCTGAATGGAGCTTACAATAACCTACAAATTATTCAGTCCCAAGATGATGCTAAACAGTCAAAAACACTTTTGTGACTGACAAGCATATAAATATGGATGTGAACATATTCACTGACTGTCAAGATGCCTCAAAGTTCCTGGACGAGCCTATGTTATTAAGGTCAGTGGTTGTTCTCTGAAAATTGCATACCTTGCAATGTCATGACTGACTAATTAGAATTCAGTTTTCTAGAGAGCCATGTGATAATTTACTTTATTTTATTGAAGACAATAAAATACATATTTGCTTTGTGTAGCTTATAAGTTTTCATCTTGGTAGCAATGTAACATTAGTTTGGATTGGTGAGTTAGTCAAGGTGCTGACAGATAGTTGTTGTCGAAAGAAAAGTCAGGTTCCCAAGATTTGGTAAAACCTTGACATGCGTCATGTGATACATGAAACTAGCAGCCTTTCATAATCAAACCTGACTGAAAACTTTTTCACAATGCATATAGCTTGGTTGGGACTTGTGGAGCTGTGCATTTATGGATTTGAATTTGCTCTTCAGTGTTTGGACCTTCAGCAGTGAAATTTAAACCACACTGAACTGAACTAAACTGAACTTAACCTCTGAAAACTGGACTGACATATTTTCAACTTGCTAGAACTTCTGTTAAGCTAATCTACATTGTAAAAGTGCTATAGAAATAAACATGAACTGAATCGAACACTGAGAATGTGTTCATTAGTTCATTGTTTTAGCTGAAAACTATGGTCACTTTTGAGTGTGTATGTTTATATTTCTTATGACGTTCTGTTTGATAACCTTTTTTTTTGTGTGTGTGTGTGTGTGTGTATTGGGTATACTTGATTCCTGATGTACAATCTGGGTCTTGAATCAATAACCAGTTGAGAACCACTGATTTAGACCAACGTGGGGTTTGACCCAGAACAATAACACACTGACACAAATCTATTTCCTCTCTCACCAACCATCCAGTAGCTCCCTCAGTCCTTAGAGGCCAGAGAAATAGAGAACAAGAAAGATAGAAGTTGCTGCACATTGATTCATAACAAATGTGCCCATTGGAGAGGGGTATGGCGAAAGAGAGAACATTACCTAATGGAAAACAATGAATCAGGCATTTAGGATAATATAGGGCTCATTTTAGTTCAATTTTCATTTTTTACTCTAATCTTACTCTCTAAAAAATTAATAAATAAATAAATAAGATGTCTTATGGTTTCCTTGACTATTTTCCCCTGTTATCTTATCTCATTTCAGCCTCTGACAAAATAGGAAAAGAAACACAGGCAGTCTAACTTGAGAGATACTTGCCCGAGGCATTATTAGATTTAGCTTGTATTAACTCTGTTTAATACAGCAAGCCATTTTACTACGTGAATAGTATGTGCAATGATGCTGGATCTGACTTATCTCCTGAAGTTTGTTTTCAGGAGCTAATCACCACGCAGATCAAATGCAGAGCTCAGTTCTGTTTTCATGTTCAGTGTGGAGAGAGAAAATGCTAAATGAAAGCAACGCTCCTTTTTTGTCTTTCCATTTTCTCAGATAATGATGGTAAATTTGGAATTTGGAGCATGAAATGATGCTACAGTGGTAGAGAGAGAGGGAGAGAGAGAGAGAGAGGGAGAGAGAATAAGAACAACAGCAAGAAGCGGATAACAACAGAGACATCATACAACAGTGCAGCAAACAAAACAATCATGCTGCAGTTCTGAAAGCTGAACGTGTCCCATTGAGGGGAAGAATCGTTCAAAAAGGTCAAAACTTATCCGCATCACTGCACTCTTATAGGCAGGATGGGAAGCCGGCTGTTTTAATGTGTTCTACTAAACAACAAGCCAGCTCAGCTTCCTGACAATTAAATTAATGAGACAATAGCTTGTTACTCGTCTTCTCCTCTCAGCGCTTATATTTTAGCTATTGTTTTCTTTCCCGGCCTTGAATTTCAGATGCTTGCAGAGATTTTATCTTGGTTCATTACTGTTGTCCTTTATGTTTTCTAGGCCTTGAATTAGATTGGTTAAACAGCTGATAAAAATGTCCAATGACAGAGTATTTTTTGTATCACACTGCTTGAGTGTTTTATTTAGACATATTTTTTCATGCACATTTGCATAGCAATCAGTGGTGGAAAGAGTACTGAAAATCATACTCAAGTAAAAGTACCATTACTCAGGGGCGTCTGCAGGATTTTATTCCAAGGGACGCACAAATCCAGCACCGCCCCGCCCCTTCAACCAATCATGTCAAGAAACACTGATGCTTACTGTCAAAGGTTACATTATTTAAGGGCATTTGGTAGAATAGTTTGTTACCTTTTTAATGTTTATATTTTGTTGAAATCTAAATGTAATTAAAGCACATAAGCAGCAACGAAAAATCAGACGCTCAAAACGTAATGTTTAAAATGATGACATATTAAAACATTTTCAAATATTCAGAAGATTGTGATACAATACAATTAGTGAAGCATTAATTAAATCCTTTCCACTAACTGAAAATCATCCACCCGCACAGTTGGGTATACTCTAAAAAAGAAAAATAAATAAGGATTCCTTGAGGTTCTATATAGAACCTTTTTTGGGGTTCCATATATGAAGTGATTGATAGAACCATTTTTAGTTCTATATAGAACCATTTCTTTTAAGAATGTATTGGTTGTGCTCAAACAAAAAATATTTTTAAAACAAATTTCTTAAATAGTTTGTCTCTTTGTTTAAATATTTCTTTTTTCTTTTTTTTCTTTTTTTTATCTTCTAGATAAAATAGCCTTGAATGAGAACAGTATTTGTCTCAGTAGTTTTAAACCTTTTGGCAAATGTATCAATAAAGTCAATCTGTTTTAAAGGACATTTACTCATTTTAAACCTTGTTTTAAACAATAGAAATTGTAATTTTAAGTGTGCGGAAAAAGAGCTAGCAAAACTAAAGCCAATAGATTTATTTACTCATCTCCCACCATGTAAGTACATACACAACATACAAACGCACATGTTTATTTGTTGTCATTCTTTCTTGCTTTGTCAATGTATCGTTGTGTACACTGTTCAATAATCAATTTAAATTATGTAATAAATAAATTAAAAAGTGGCATTAATGTGCACCCTCTTCTGGTACACACAGTGCGTACAGCCGTACAGGTGCAGGAGCCACTGCCATTACTTGCCCAAAAATGTAGTGCAAGAAGAGTAAAGTCTGTTGTAAATATTACTCAAAGTATGGGTAAAAAGTAGCCCTTTTAAAAGTACTCAAGAGTAGTGAGTATTACACAGTGAAATTCTGATGCTTTCACATGCAGTTTGTGCAGGGATGTGTAAACGTAACATTCTGTAGTGGATTTTGTCTTCTTCCTATATTCCTTTCTTCCTTCAATTGTTTGTTTCTTCTGTCCATTGTTCATTTGGTTGTTCCTTCATTCTATTGTTCCTTCCTCGTTTGGTCCTTTGTTTATTCATTCATTCGTTCATTCTTTCTTTCATTCATTCCATAGTTTGTTCAGCCCTTCCTTAAATCCTTCTTTCATTCATTTGGTCCTTCCTTCCTTCATTAGTTCGGTCCTTGCTTCAATTCCTAGTTCGACCCTTCCTTCAATTGGCCCTTCCATTCATACTTCATTTGTTCTCCATTCTTCATTTAGTAATTGTTCAAGGCTGTTTGGTAATTTCAATCATCATACAGTTGACATCCATCTTTTTTTCATCGGTGACATGCAGTCTAGAAACAGTCTCTGGGTCATTGCGTGTAAAGATTGGACACATTGCATGTAAAGATCGTGTTGGGCATTTTTAATGCTTCCAAAAGGTTTGCTGCATTTTTAAAACACCCATGTCTAGAGGTTGTTCAGTATAATACAAGTTTTATTTATGGAGAAAATGAAAAAACACTTTAATGTTTAGGTGCTCTGTGTTTTTTCTGTTTATTAGTCTACCATAATGTGCATATTCCTTACAAAGTATGAAGATAATTGGTCAGTTTTGACGGTGTGCTCGAGGCATTCTAAAAGTTGAGATGTTTTCAACTAGATATGCCTGGAAGGCACGAGTGTGTCACTCTCAATATGCGCGTGCAACCTGCATGCCTCCACGAAATAACGAACTTGCTCACAGACTTGATATGTGAATGGCAGTCATTTGCAAACTCAAGCAGTTGATCTTTCTCTTTTACATACATGCTGGAATCACCTGATTTGTTACTAATGAGTTGTGAATCCAATTTGTGGGTCCTTCACTAGGTCTTTTACCTTTTACAAAGAAACTTTTCAAAGACATCTGTTTCTTATTGGTTTCTCTCAAGTTTTTTTTTTTTTTTTTTTTTGTCAATTGGTAAAGTTTGTTCCTTACCACTGTCGCCACTGGCTTGCTTGGTTGGGACTTGTAGAGCTGTGCATTGATGGATTTGCTCCTCAGTGTTTGGACTTTCAGCAGTGAAAATAAACCACAACCTGTGGGTTAAATTTTGACGCTTAAGTGACCGAGGTGTAATCGAAAGAATACAGTAATTTTTTCAAAATAAAAGATCCTGCAAACTCGTATAATAAATGCAATTGGAAATAATTAACGATTTCTTGTAAAGCCTTGTACCAATTGATCTACGGACGGACAGGTCTGTGGCCACTTTTTTTCTAGTATTAAAATGTTCTACACATTATGAAAAAGGTTGTTTGGCAACCAAAAAATAAAGTTTTAGTAAACAGTAATAAAGAACGATTTTTGGTTCTCGCTTGCACCTATATATTTGGCTACATTACGACTCATTCCTTCCTCTCCTACTAGACTTTATGACATATACTTTACAGTGAATAAGCAAGTCAACAGTGTTGAACACAAACTCTACGTGAATGTGTGAAATGTCTCAGTTGCCTTGAATGTTTCTCTCATCCACATTGTGAGTTCAGTGCTGCATTGAGATTGTATTATGTATGTGAGCAGAACTTTTCTGTACTGACAGTATGTCAGTGACAGCTACTCTCATGTGTCTCATGAGTCTCATAGTGCTGATGCTTACAGTACATCTTTGCCATAGCAACCAATGTAGATATACCACATGTTGACTATGCAAAGCAAATGGATTCCATTTCACTGCTATTCACATTTCACAAAATGACAGTGCAGACAGTCAGTCCCTCAGACCAGAGCTTGTGCTCAGTGTAAGCAGAAACACTTGACAGTAAATATATATATTTATGGCATGGCTTTCTGGAATACTTGATTCTGATTGGTCAATTATGACACTCCAAGGTATGTTATTTCCGGTAACGTTTGATTAATTTGCACGTCAGGCAGCTATAATATATATGAAGAGATTTGATTCAAAAACCACAACAAAAAAACATTTGATATTTTCGTCTAAAATTTGCATTTTTCTCAAACTCCTGTGTGTAGGCTCAGTGATTTAACTTTTCTAGTGAAAAATAGGTTATTTTCATTGCCTTTAAAGTAAAATAACTGAACATAAACAGGAGGCTGATTGTAGCAAAACATTTTTTTTAGATGGCATTGAGAGATTTTTGCATCTAAACTCTTCATATGCTTCATATTGCACCTTAACACTTTGCTTTTTGCACCGTGGATGTCAAAAGGATATCAAAAAGACATTGATGTCAAAACTGCAAATTTATTTATTGCAAAACCTTGATGTACATTTGACATAGGACAACTTTGATGAAAGGTTTTGAACCACTTCAAATATCGACTACTGTATGTGTATGGGGTAATCAATGAATTGGTGTGTTATAAAGGATTTAAAATGCACGACGTAAAGGCAAAGAACCACCCAATGTAAAGCAGAGTTTATTTAAAATCTGTTAAATTACAATAAGGTATTGATTATCCCACTTGTTCCATGGTCATTTATCAGGTTATACCAAGTTTGACATCCACACATTGATGATCTTTTGACCACCAAAATTATTCTAATATGAGAATGTTGGGTCCCACTTTATATTAAGTGTCCTTGACTACTATGTACTTACATTAAAAAATAAATACAATGTACTTAATGTGTTTATAATGTATTTGAGAACACTTGTGATGCTTTTGAGTTGGGATAGAGGTTGGGTTATAAACAGGTTTGGTGGTATGGGTAGGTTTAAGGACGGGTTAAGGTGTAAGGGATGGTCAACAGTGTATTTACAAATGTATTTACAAAAGTTAATTACAGATGTAATTACATACATGTATTTAATCAAGCATAAGTACTCAGTAAATACATGTATTTACACAATAAGTTAATTGTAACAAACTATTAACTCCTGTGTAAGTACATATTAGTTAAGGCCACTTAATATAAAGTGGGACCAAAAGTTGTATTCATCTGAAGCTTTAATAATACATTACAAATTTACAATGGATTTATATCCCTACAGTGCATTGAAACTACCTTGATATCCAATTGTCATCTAATATTTTCATTAAAAAACTGTCAGAAATTGATCACAGGACAGTCCTACTATAATAAAAATGTTTTAACATTTTTTTGATGCCAATTTGATATTGTTTTGACATTTAGATTAGTCAAATCGATTAGCATTTTTTACATGTTTTTTTATTTTGTTTTGAAATCAAGGTGCCTGTTGGGTTAGTTCATATTCAATCAACACAGTAATACAGTATGAAGTTACCAAATCAAACCTTATTGTACAATATTATCCAGAAATATTTCTTCAATACTTACTCCTAGGATCGTTTATATCGAAGTTGATATTTAGCCTCAGCATGTTAGTGTTTCATAGCATCTATTTTTTTATGAGGTGGGTCATTAGCCCAAAGCCTAACCCTCAACCTGGAGGACCAGGACATACACACATACACTACAGACAATTCAGCTTACCCAATTCACCTATAGCGCATGTCTATGGACTTGTGAGGGACCAACTGACCCAGCTGGGACTTGAACCAGCTATACCTTCTTGCTATGAGGTGACAGCGCTACCCACTGCTACCCTAATTTAACATATTATATTTTTCAAAAACAGTCAATGCAGTAGGTACATTTTTTCCTCCCTTTAACACAGCAGCTAATATGTTTCAGCGGTTATCATGACGAGTCTTTGTAGGGATTCCTCGCCTGTGTTCTGGAGCTTTTGAGTGCTCCATTGGGGAAAGGTGAAGAAAGAGGAAGATGCTTGGCTGGCAGATCAATATAAGGTGAATGTTTGGGATATATATCGCAGCCTGTGCATCCCTGACCTGCAAAGATAAGAGTAGCTTACTCTCTGTGGAGGAGGGATAGATGTTGGCTCCCTCGATACAGACGAATAGTAATCCTGTGAGCACGCGTGTGTATGAGAGAGAGTGTGTAATGTGTGCTGTGCTGCAAAAAAAGCAAGAAAAACGCTCATCATGTCCAAAACCAGCATATGGTCTCTCTCAAAACAAGATGTCCGACAGCCATATGTTTGCATGCAGGTTACACATACACACACAGGCACAGAGATACACACACCATCCCAAACACGTCACCCTTCTGCTGATCTAATCTCATATTCACACACCAACACTTTTTTTTTTTTGTAAATGGGCCCAAAACTGCCTGTGGTTCCAGGATGCTTGCAGAAGCTTTTAGACACACATATGCTTGGTTTTTATTTTATTTATTTATTTATTTATTTATTTATTTAGTAGAGAGGGCAGCATGGCCCAGGGAAGGCAGTGTCTTGACATTTTGTCATTCTGAATGACCTCACCTCTGACCTCTTATGTGACCTATTCTCCTATGAGTCTCTTGGCCGTCAGAAAGAAAGACAGCATCGCAAAAATACACTCAGCAATATGACACTCAACAGTAACCATCTGTGTGTGTGCACTCGGAAGTGAAAATGAGACTCTTTTTTTTTACATGTGTTTGTCAACTATTGCTTCTTAACAGTTTTCTTTTTCGCTTTTAACTGCCATGGTGTGTAACAGGGTTTATAGAAGCTATATAGGATGTATTGACACATTTTGCCTTGAGTCCGTCTGCAGTGGAAGTGTCAAAGCTGCACATGCTGTAATCTTAGAATGCTAACTAACACAGATCAGTAAGCTGCAAGTAGGATGCTGCATTTCATAAAATGTGTGAATTTCTATAAACAACTTTTATTTATCATGTTAGCATTCCTACAACTGCAGATGTATATGGTTAAGAGCAACATATTTTTGAATTGGATAAGATAAATCTCTAAATGACACTGATATAATATTCAATGTGTATTTAATTAATATAACAGGGAAAGAAATGAAAGCAAAATAATGAAAACACATGTATGTATATACCCAGCAAGCAGTTTTTGGTTTTAAATAGATGTCTTGTAGTCTAGAGTCTACAATTTGGGCTGTCTGTGAAAATCTAATAGACGTCTAAGAATAGACTATAGTCATCAAGTAAACAGAAATGAATGACTACACTTATAAAGTCTGTCTATTTGACAACTAGTCTAGTTTTGGGCTATTCTTAGGTGTCTATAAGATTTTCACTGACAACCTAAGTTTAGCCTTGTTTTAGCCAAGCTGTCTATTAGACATCTATTAAACACAAAAATGTTTGCTGGTTGTACATTAGTCAACATTTTTCACAATTGTCCTAAGACAAGAACGTGTGTTTATTAGTTTTAGTTTTGGGCTTGAACCAGGGACCTTGTTGCTTTGAAGCAATCATGCTACTTATTGCGCCACCATGATGCCCCTAAACTCTTCAATTATAAGCAATTTTTACAGTCTAAAATGTATTATGCATATGGTGTGTGTGTGTGTGTGTGTGTGTGTATGTGTGTGTGTGTGAATAATATCAAGTGGATTTCATTCATCTCTATATAGCGTCAAAATGACCATGTCTTCATATAAGAGCAGTTTAGTTTTGACTTCATATGTTATATTTCAAATTGTACACTGTAAAAAAAAAACGTAAAATTTACGGTAAAAAAACTAGCAGGTGTGGTTGCCAGAAATTTACTGTAAAAAAATGGTAAAATGTTTTTCGGTTTACGGTAGCAACAAATGTAACATTTACGGTAAAAAAAAAAAAACTGGCAGCTGTGGTTGCCAGAAATCTACCATTAAAAATATGGTAGAGATGTTTTTCAGTTTACAGTATAATTAAGTGAACTGTAAAATTTAAAGTAAAAAACTGCCAGCTGTGGTTGCCAGAAATCTACCTTTAAAAATATGGTAGAGATGTTCTTCAGTTTATGATATAATTAAGTGAACTGTAAAATTTACAGTAAAAAAACTGGCAGCTGTGGTTGACAGAAACCTATTGTTAAAAATATGGTAGAGATGTTCTTCAGTTAACAGCATAGATAATAGTGCTTTAAAAGATAATTAATAAAAATGGCAGGTTAAATAACAGTAATAAACAATAATGTCAAATTTTTACAGTTTGTTTATGTTTTTACAGTCTTTAATTGAAATCAATAGCAAAGGCATAAATGTTTTCAGAAAAAAAACGGTGAATACTCTGGCACACCATTTTCTTTATGTTTGTACAATATAAACATTCACAGAAGCAAAACCCAAGTCCACAAAATGTCCAACAAAATCAAGTCCAACTTGCACCATTCAGTTGGGGGTGTATATAAAAAAAACACTCAGTTGTTATATGGAATGATTTTGTCTCCCACTCTATTTCTCTCCGAATAAACCAACAATGTTTATTCTACTTGGAATACGCTCAATCGTTTTGTTTGGTTGGAGGTAAAAAATACTAGAGGAGCATATCCAAATTCATCCTACATTCTCTCCAGCATCCTGCCTTTTCCCCATGTTATAATACGAATCACCCCCGAACCATAAATACGGCTGTTCTTTTCAAAGAGAAATCAAAGGTCTCTAATGACGGCAGATGAGACAGAATATCTCTCCCCCAACACAAAGGTTGCGCGCGTGTGTGGATGTGCACGCTTGTTTCTTCTAAATTAAAGTCGGCTGCTGTCCTCAAAAATTCAGCTCGTCTCAGTTATGCGCTTCTCTCTCGACTGTGGTCCTAAAAGCTTATTGAGACGGGAGAGAGCGCAGGCCCGAGGGCAGCTCGCTCCAGCCATACATTTATTCACTTTTGTAGCATGATTGAAGTTTCCCTCCACTGATTTCTGGAGGGAGAAGAGAAAGAGGAGAGAAAGAGAGAGAGGGCGTCTTTTTCCTTAAAGAAGAAAAAGGAAAAATAAAGAAGGAATTCTCTCTCATTCCACTCTACTTTCTTCTGTGTCCCTCAGTTCTTCTTCATTAATAATGAAAATGATTTTGTGCAGCATGACATTTGCCTGTGAGTCTGCTGCTTGTGAGATCTGATTTGTGCAGGGATCCTGCTGGAAGATTTTCCTTCTTTTTAGTGGGCCTGTCAATTTAGCGTACCACGTTTGAGGCGATTAATTAGACCACGATTAAAAATATTAATGTTATGACCCCTATGTGAATCTCGTAATATGGATTTTTATGGAATATGGAAGTCCACAATGAGAGTGGAATGATTAATTATGAAATATCTGATGAATTTATCAGAATGTGATGGCTTTAATTCAATTATGACTTCTATATGATTGACAGGTTATCGTTTTATTCATATTTGTCCATATTCTTTCGGCTCATTCCCCTTTTCATCTGGATTAAGTTGTTTTGTATGCAAATAAGGTTTAATTTAATTGATCAAAGTCACATGACTTATATAACATGTTTTTATAATATGTCAATCAATAAATAAATCAATCATTCAATAATTTTCCTTTGGCTTAGTCTCTATTTCAGAGATTGCCACAGCGGAATGAACCGCCAACTATTCCAGCATAGGTTTTGTCTTTAGTATATTCAGTTCAGCTATAGAACATGTCTTTTGACTGTGGGGGAAGCCGGAGCACTCAGAGGAAGCTCACACCAACTCTTCACAGAAACACCAACTGACCCAGCCAGGACTCGAACCAGTGATCTTCTTGCTGTGAGGTGACAGTGCTAACCACTAAGCCACCGTGCTGGTGTATCAACATAGTGTTTTGCTGCATTTTTTAAGAAATTAAATGCTTTCTTGTTGAAAATAAATATAAATTTCTTTTTAAAAATGTATCTGAACTCAAACTTTAGGTTTTTAGCATAAATTGTGAGATTCTCCTCCTGTAAAGTTGAACACTGTGTATTTCTATATGCAGCACAAGAGCAAGAAAGACACAAGGCAGAAAGAAAGAAGCCAGGAGAAGACAATGAAAAGTGTAGGAGGCAGCGCTAATGGCAGACTTTTATATTTATAGCTGTGTTCCTCTCCCCCTCTGTCAAAAGTCATTTAGACATAAGCCATAATTACAGTTATTCATTTTCTATGGCACAATGAAACTGGGAATAGAGCATGGTCCATTGAAATACGTGTTACGAAATCAACTCAGACCAATCTTATAATCCCAATCACACCTCCAGAACTGAACTGAAGTCTGGTGTTGGTGCTGGTGCTGGTGGACTGGCTGATTTCGATAGGCTTGTACAATCAGGCTGGATTTTGGTCGATTGAATTATTTGAAAAATAATATAGAAATAGGAAAAGCAAATACTATGGAATTTTATGGTTTCAGGTTTTTAAGAACTACCAAATATCTTATTTTGTGTTTAACAAACTCAAAACTGTTGGGATCAACCATATGTTAGCAACAATTATTACATTCATGGGGGGAAAAGCAGTTAAAGTTCATCATTTAGATACAAAAATCACACCAGTTTGACATTTTGTATATACAACCTGTTCATGTCTTTTTTTTTTTTTTTTTAGCTTGTAAACTACTTATTTAAAATAAGCTGAAACAACACAACTCTTGAGATTTCATTGGGACAACTTTTTTTTTTTAATTCAATCCACATAAATTTGTTAAAATTGTTACATTAACTTAATCAATTTGTGTTGGGACAACATGAATGAATTGTGTTGAACCCTGCATTTTTACAATGTACTTAAAAAATATATATATATTTATTTATAAAATAAATAAATAAATCTAAAAAAAATGTATTGAGTAGTGCCTAATATAGTCTGCATTATTTATATTCTATTTGCATTTGTTACATGTAAAAAGTCCATATTGGCTTGAAGATATTTTTCATGCTAACATGTCCAACTTTATCCACTTCTTTATTGCCAGCAAACCCTGTATCCAACAAAATATAATATTAAAATATTGCTTGTTCATTTTGTGTATCATATTTATGATTGATTGTAGGTTGCTTTCCAAGAGATGGATGTGCTTGAAAATCCCAGTAGATCAGCAGTTTCTGAAATACTCAGACCAGCCCATTTGGCACCAACAACCATGCCATGTTCAAAGTCCCTTAAATCATCTTTCTTCCTCATTCTGATGCTCGGTTTGAATTGCAGAAGATCATCTTGACCATGTCTACATGCCTAAATGCATTGAGTTGCTGCCATGCGATTGGCTGATTATAAATTGGCGTTAACAAGCAGTTAGACAGGTGTACCTAATAAAGTGGCCGGTGAGTGTATAACCATATTGCACTGCACATATAGCGAAAGAGACACTGAGTATGACAAATAAAGCACAAAAAGTCTCGATCATCTGAACTGATGTGGTCACATGCATGTTAATACTAGATAAAAACAGCAAAGCACTTAAGCTGCTGTGTTCAGAATACTGATAATAATAAAAAAGTGAAGAAACAGAGTAGTCTCATTCCATCTGAAAACCACATCGAGTCTAAGAATGAACTTCTGAAGCAATTCTGAATCAACGCTGATGTAACTGCAACATGCTTTCATAAAGTCTGAGAGTCCTGTGATGGCCTTTAGACATTGATCAGTAGGAGTTTGTTCCTTTTTCATCTATCCATTTGTCTTTATCTAACCTACAGAAGGCTTTTTGTGCTCGCGTTTCAGTTGTTTAGGCCTTCAGCACAATCAAACGTTACACCCTCGCTTCATCTTCAGTGATTCAGCTTGTGCACAGATGAACTCAACTTTAAAACATTCATGAGTGGAAGATGTTATGCAGCTTACCCTAGTTGATTCAGCCGCGGGCTACAGCCTTTCTCCATGTGCTTATCTTCCTAAGCCAGGAGGAGATTCTATGCTGCTGATGCATACTGAAACACAGCGTGCCAACATGTGGAGGTTTACAAAATGACACACGCCGCTCCCCTTCCCTTCTCTTCGGCTGGCAGAGTCTGGAGAGCAAATTTGGTCAGCAGGCGAGGACATTGATTTTTTGTGGATCAGATAAGTTCCATGTTTAACAGATGTAGGCCAATGGGACACAGTCCAAACGATGGCACTCTCTGACTCCGCTCAGAACTCATTTAGCCCATAAGTGAAGCTTTGGCAAAGGGATGCATATCTCTGGCGGAAAGCATTGTAGGGCGTTTGCATGAAAAAATAAAAAAAGGCTGCAGAGGTTTAAATGCCAGCGAGAGTGGTGGAAAAGAACAGAAAGTGTCTATGAAATAGAGTGGGAATTAATGTCTGAAATCCTAAAATCCACCTGCAGTCAAATGAGAGGATTAGAATTTATTTGGGGTTTTAAGAATGAGCTGTGCAACCTGATCTGCATTAGAAAGATGTTCGTTCTCACGTTATTGAAGGCCAGATATGCCAAGCAGGTTTTGGCCATTATGTAGCCATAACTGTATTGACATGCAATGCTGCACGCACAGATGCACAGACTCATTGGATAATACGTGCTTCAGCCTTCATTATTGTAAAACCGCAAAAACATTTACATTTGGCTGCAGTTTCTAGGTAAAATAAAGCCTATAGGGCAGTATAATGCCAGCAACTTTTCATCCTTTAATTTAATCCTTTTTAACATTGATAATATTTACAGGGTCATATTAATGATTTACAAATGACTATTCGTGTGCAGTTCTTTGCACAAGAACAATAATTAATGCACACAATAACTTAATTGGCTCTATGATTTGTAATATTTCAAATATATTTGCCTCATCTTTTTATCTCCATATGGACAACTTTTCTGGCATGGTCAGTTTGCTCAGTAGCTCACGTGGTATATGGTGTTGTACTTGTGATGCAGTGTGCTTGAGTAAAAAAAAAAAAGAAGCTATGTAAAATCAAGTTAAACCGTAGTGAGCGTACATTTCTGCAGTGCACTTTTCTGTTCTGTTTGCTTTTAAAAATAATATTGGTTTTGTTTACGGAAGTGATTCGCTGATCTGATCTGTATGACTAGCCACGCCTTCTCATGAATGTGTAGAAGAGGGATGTGTCTGAAACATGCAACAAAACATACAGTGCCCTAAGTAACGTATTTCAGTTTTGCAAAAATTCGCACTAGACAGCGTCCTCTAGTAGAGTTGTCATCTTAAATGTGCAATAAAACTTACCAGGAGCAATCTATATACAAACATTTCTATACACATATACGTGGACGTGCGTATTTATATACACAATAAATATACAAAGTACACACAAAACTATTGTCAACTCAAATATTTGCTTTGTATTTTTGGATTTAATTGTTAAATAGCACTAATAATAATAATAATAATAATAATAATAATAATAATAATTTTAAAAATCTTGCGTGTTTCACAATAATGTAGCTTAAGGCATGTATTTCTAATGAGTCTGCACTTTATAAATACAGAAAATTAAACTTGTTCTTGTTGTGGATAACTGACTTTAATTGCATAATATAGTCATAAAATGTTCCATGTAATAGGTACTAAGATAGTATTTATGACTCTATATTTGTTTAATAAGTTATTTGTTTTTATATCTTGGTTATGTAAAACAGCATGTATTAAAACTGGCAATGGTGCAAGTCTATATTTAAAACTCCATCAATACATCAGTGCCACTAGCAAACCACCAGCTAAATGGGGATGTTTGAATCTGGAGCAGGACTTGCAGGCCTGACCCAGTCATGATGTTACCAAATGAACATTTATTGGATCAGTCCTGCTCTGTGTTAAATGTTATGTGTTATGTTCTAGGTTACTAGGGATTATATGTCATATAGTCAAGCCTGAAATTATTCATACTCCTGGCAAATTTATTTATTTATTTATTTATTTATTTATTTATTTATTTATTTATTTATTTATTTATTTATTTATTTATTTAATGTAACTAAAAAGCTGATATATATATATATATATATATATATATATATATATATATATATATATATATATATATATATATATATATATATATATATATATATATATGAAATAAATTGAATTAAAAAAATGTATTACAAATAAAATAAAAATATAAGAATAAATAAATTGTTAAGTCAGAATGTGCATATTGGACTACAAATAATTTCAGACTTGACATTTAGACATTTATTTTTCTTACAATTTTATTGTGTTTTTTTATGCATGTTTGGTGGCATTTTAGAAGTCAAATGGTCAATGAATTTGAAATTACAACCTTGTGCATGGTGTTAATGGGGAAAAAGTACAATACAAATGCATTTGCTGAAGCAACCATGTCATTTTATCTTGTTTTACACACTTGGATGCAAATGTTAAGATCCATTACTATACACATGGTTACTGTTTTTAGGGTGATATTTTGTGCAAAGAGACTGTGCCCTGTAATCATAATATGCATGAAAAGGATTAGAAGTTGGTCTTTTACTGCCTCTAGTGTTCATCTCAGCTAAAAATGCACTGAATTGTGTATTGGAGCAAAGAAATGTTGGTAGAAGCACGTTTTTCCAGTGTGTCTGGATAGCATGATTTATTTATGGTACACAATTGAACCTTGAATTGGATAACACGATCAAACCCACGATCAAAAAAGAGATTTTCAGAGCAAAATAAGCTCCGGCTGCACATTTCTGCACATCTTGCTTGTGTCTCTCGCTCTTGTGGTTACTCGCTAATGTAAGTCTTTAATGTTGTGGCTACTGGCTATCTTTTTCTGCCTGCTGCCATTAGACAGCGCAATACCTTTTCCTCCTGCTGTGTTCAGCTTCACGTCATTCTGAACTGTTGTAAACTTAGCCAGGAGAAACAAAACTACTTATGGACTTTTCTGTTACACTCTATCTATCTAATGATCAGGAACTGAACTCTGTGTATGCTGTAGAAGCATTGATGAATGTTATGCTGCTGGTGTTGCACTTTACTACATCAGTAATACAATACCTATGAAATTCTCCTATATATATTCCAGTATTACTGCATATGGAATATGACAGGGGGTGACTGTGGTACACTAAATAACATGTGGTTAGTTGTGACACATGGTTTAAACATTTTAAAACATTTTAACATAACTTCATAAAATCATAATAAAGCAACATAAGAAAATATAATAAAGAGAAAAAATGTGCAAAGATTTAAATATGTTTTTTGGGAGAATGTTGTTTGATTAGTTTAGCTGTAACATTAGGAAGTTTCTGGTTGAAGTTATTTATGATGATCTCAAATTTTAGTGTTTATTTAAAATTAGACTAGATTGTCTCCTGAAGTTAATACCTTTATTCTGAGAAAATAATGTAGTTTGTATATTTGCATTATTGTTATATTTATTTTGAGAAAATAATGTAGTTTGAGTGCTTCTGTGTTATTATTATTATTATTATTATTATTATTATTATTATTATTAATGTGTAATATGTAATGAGTTATTTCTTGTGATGACAAAACAGGTGATTTTTGCTTACATTTTAAGATTATAAGGCTGAACGGCATGAAATGCCATCAGTCTATAACCCGGGGGGCACCAACATGGTCACCAACATGATCACATGTGTTGCCCGCAGCCCTGTTCTAAAAATAGCTCACCATAGTGCCACTTACCAGTAAGCTTCATCTAATATAGAAGTAATCATTTAAAAATGTAAATATTTGCAGAATTATATATAAAAAATAAAGTGTTGCACATGTATACATTAAATACAGAATATTTCCTACCCTGTTAAATCATTGTTGATAACTTTTGTGAGAATCATTAACAATATCAGTTTCTTCACATGAATGAATATCATTAATTATTACCAAAAACATAAAGTATAATTAAAAGTAAATTGAGCAAATTTGTTATTTGAGAAGTGTTTATCAAACTGGTAGCCCTCCACTTTAATCGGTACCCAAGAAGTAGCTCTCAGTTTCATAAAGGTTGGTGACCCCTGCTATAGACATTATCCAGTATTTCTTAGTTGCAATCAGGATATCACAATTATTTAAACCAAAAAAACTAAGCAAACACTGGCAGTTTCTGTGGTATAAATACAGCACTACAAAATACAAAAGAGAGGGATCGACTTTGTCGACCTGATTTAATAGTGATTTTTTAGCTTCAGTATGTAATTTAAGCTGAGAAGTTTTTCCTCCCTAAAGACTTATTAAGCTGTCTCTGTCGCCATCTTGTGGCAGAACGTCAACCGTCACTTTCTTTGGTCTGCTCAGACAGGCTGATGGCGGCAGATGCCCTTAATCCAATGCTCTGAAATAATAAATATTTTAAAGTAGGCACTATCCCTATAAATAAACTGCATAATTGCAATCTAAACAACTACATTCTTGCTTAAAGAAGCCTCACAAGTACATTATGTTGTCTAACAGCAGGAATCTTTTTCAAACTATAGAGTGTCCTCTGCTTGTCAATGTATGTGGGTGGAGTAATACACAAGAGTGAAGGGTGAAGAGGCTGGACGAATGCTGTTATTTGCAGAATATTGCACAGCTATCAGCCAATCAGATTCAAGAACCAGAAAGAGCTGTTGTATAAAAAAAAAAGTATAATTAAAAAAATGTATATATATATATATATATATATATATATATATATATATATATATATATATATATATATATATATATATATATATGTATGTATGTATATACATATATATATAACTTTCTCTAAACCTCATGGGTATTTACAAACCCAAAAAGACATTGATAGTGCCCAGCATTACCAATGTACTATTCAATTAAATTCAAATATAATTTATTATTAAATGAACAAATATTAAATCTACTTCTCTCTCTCTCTCTTTCTCGGTTCACTCACTTTTATAATCCTCTGTACCCTTTTCACCTTTCGTTCTTTCCTGTGGCCTCCACTTTGCAATTTTTCTTCCCTTCCTCCATCCTCTTAAAACCAGCGTGTCGATTAATTAATAGCTGGCTAATTTAATTTTCTTTAAAAGTAATAACATGTTTAAGCACGAATAAAGAGTGACAGGGCAAAGTTCTAATCTGCCCAAAGTTTAATTAGTCTCGGCAAGGTTTGCATACAAGCAGACGGGGGTCGGGAGAAGAGGAGACCCGAGCGAATGACAACAGAACGGAGGCTTGGAAAAGAGTAAAGCTCCATCAACTCTGCCTGTCTGCTTCCATCCGTGCGCAAGACCGGCCTGCTTTTTACACACAAGGGATTGTGGGATAGCCGGAGTGCTGGTGTTAACTGTCAAATAAAGGCTGGCTTTCCCATTGCTATCTTCCACACCTGTCACCCTGGGCAAACCTGTGTGCTGTGGCCTGAGCGTTTGGCTCTCTTGGGTGGCTTTAAGGCAGAGGCGAAGCTGAAAATCAATTGTCTAAAACTGTTATGGAATGAAGTGAAGCGGCTGCATATATTAGGGATTTGCTTAGAGGGCCCTGGGGTAAATGAACAATGAGCAATTGACTACACTGCTCTGTTACAATGGCTGCGCAAACTATGTGGATGAGAAACAACAGCAATATTATTATTATTATTATTATTATTATTATTATTATTATTATTTATTTTATTAGTTATTATTATTATTATTATTATTATTATTATTATTATTATTATTATTATTATTATTATTATTATAAATAATTTTGGCACACTGTTATTATTGCTATTATGATTATTAATATTGTATTGTTATAATAATAATAATAATAATAAATGTTATAAATTATATATATATATATATATATATATATATATATATATTATCATCATCATCATCATCACACTGTTATCACTATTATTGGTATTAGTAGTAGTAGTACTATTAAATATTAATGGAATAATAAAATAGATATAGTACTATTCATTTAATATTTTGTAAAGAAATTGTGCTATAATATTTTAATAAATAGTTAGTTTAATTAAATTATTTTGCATAAATTTTATTTGCATTTTAAATATCAATTAAATGTTTGCTTTTAAAATATTGCATGCAATAAAAATTATATTACCTTAAATTTAAAAATAAATCTAAAGAACAGTATAATGTTGCCAGTATTTAATATTGATAATACAATATATATATATATGAATATATATATTGTATTATGAATATATATATATATATATATATATATATATATATATATATATATATATATATATATATATATATATATATATATATTCATAACAGATGGCTTGTTTATTAGGTTAATGTCTTACAATATTATGTTTTATTACAAGTCGTGTGTGTGCGCTTGTTTGTGTGAGCGCGTTTATGCATGAGTGAGTGTGCCAATAACAATGGTCTCAAGTCCATTTTGAAACTATATTAGTGTTTATTATTTATGAACCGGTGCTCTTGGTTTCCCTCAGTTGATATTTATATTCAATTTATAACCTGGAGTCTACCCTGAATATACATAAACTGCATAAAATGGAAGATAAATGGAAAATAATTGCCTTTGATTGATAGCAGGGGCTTAGTGAGGTGGATACTGAATAATAGTTTAGCTTTTGTTATCCCTTAATACACACAAAAAGCTTATTTTTATTCATTACTGTCATTATGATCAAATCGTTGTGACTCTTTCATATGAAAATCCTCCACCCGCATGTCAAATAGGCATTCTTACCTATAATAAAATGGTCAAATGGACATTTTGACAGCTCCACAATTGGACATGGAATTCGTGAGAAAACAGCTTTAACCTTGTATGTATATTTCCATCCAAATCACACCCCAGGGGTGCGACAGCTGAATAAAAATGACATGAAGCAAATCTCTTGTGCCAGTCCTCCATCACACAAGAGGAGAGCAGAGGAAAAAAGCAAGGCATCCAGTCTTAACACATCTTTCCTCTTTACTTTAGACAGCACCAAATGTCAGATACTCATCTGGAAATAATTTCCATTCTATTATGGCGACAAGGGGCCGTCGGAATCTAATTAGTTGAAAAAGAGTGTTAGAGAGCCGGATTGGGAGTGATTGGTGATAGGGCTAGTGGTGCAGGGCCAGCTCTCCAGCCTTCAGGCTCAGCAGAAACACTCTTGAGGTTAACTGGAACTCTGAGGAAGGAGATAAGAAAAGAAACGAGAAAGAGGGATTCAGTCACTGTGTGCCAGACATGAAGGTCTCTCTTGGTCTGTCAGGCAGAGCCTAAACTTTGAATATTCCTCCCTTAGTGATATTAAAAAAGATAAGAGATATAAGAGAAAAAAAGGGGGGCAAACATAAGTTGGCTCCCAGTAGGGGTACTGCTATGGTTCCTTGTTCCCCTGACAGTATGATTGCATTTTGGTCAATGGGGGAAGGGCAGAGATCCTGCATATGGACTCCCATGTACTTCTCTCTGATAAGGGCCTTACTATATGTGTGAATCTATTTATCCATCCATCCACTTTTTTCCCCTAATTTCTGTTTAACAGAGAGAAGATTTTTTTTAACACATTTCTAAACATAACAGTTTTAATAGCTCATTTCTAATAACATTAAATGACATTTAAATGCTTAGCATTTAAACAGTGTATAACAGTGTTTTTTTCTGTAGACTATCGAGAAAAAAAAAAAAAAAAAAAAAAAAAAAAAAAAAAATATATATATATATATATATATATATATATATATATATATATATATATATATATATATATATAGCTTAAAGGGGCTAGTAGTTTTGACCCTAAAATCGTTCATGAAAAAATAAAAACTGCTTTTATTCTAGCAGAAATAAAAACAAACAAGACTTTTTCCAGAAAAAAAAATATATATTATCAGACATACTGTGAAAATTATTTTGAATAATAATTTTGAAATCAATTGTATATATATATATATATATATATATATATATATATATATATATATATATATATATATATATATATATATATATATCATAAAATAGATTTTTTTCTGAAGTCCCTATTAAATTGTTACCATTTTTTAATCCATGTCCAGGTCTGGCAGCAACACTTTTATATTACTTTGTATAAATCAACAAATCAGATTGGTTCTCAAAAACAGTAGTCATAATAATGTAACGCCATTAAAAAATTGCCACGCTTAAGATCTGATTTCTTTAAAAATCAATCATTTTCACTGCCTAATTGATATATTATATAACGTGTGTATCAAACGAGACAAGAAGCACTGCATTAAATTCCATTTCCAACATGAAAGCTGCTACTGACTGTGTTTGTGTTTAAACGGTCTTTTATCTTGTTTTATGCTTGAACAACTGCTTAACTCTGTTTGACTGATTACATTTTATTCATATTACAACATCGATGCTGTAAAAGGAACCTTATTAAATTGAAAATAGTCACATAAGCCTTTCAACAGAATTTATAGTTGGTTGAAAACACTAGCTGTGCATATTTCCATTAAAATAATCCTATGAACTATTCAGTTACATTGTTACATCAAGTTCCATTGCATGTACATGCCAACTAATTCTCATTAGATTATAAAGAGACTTAGGTCGGGGCTGGGGTTAGTGTAAGTTGACATGTACTTGCTAAGTTTCTTATAGTCAATTAAATGTCTGTTGAAGGAGCAGTATCAACAGATATTAAGCAGACAGTCTACTAATACTCAAATAGACCATTAAAATAAAGTGTTACCATTCAGTAGTTACATAATCCACTAAGATCGATGGAAAATGAAAAGGAACTTTTCTGCCATACCATGGCTGCAGCCGGCACAATGATATTATCCAGTACCAGAAAAAAGTCCCCAGTATGGCAGCAACATTCCTTGATTATCATGCTGGAAATAGAGTATAATTCCAAGCCATATCGACTTACCACTTTACAATTTTTGTACATAATGAATAGGAACGTTATCGAATCTGTTTTTATGCTAATCCGATAATTCAATTTATGCTATGCTAATCTAAAAGTCCCACAGTTTGACAAAATGGATTCAGAAATGGTAAAACTTAACTGTTTAACTCTAAGGGACTTTATATTCCCAATATTTCCAAACAAGTGTAGTGTTCATTTAAAGACTACTCTGTAACAGTCAAATACTATGAGCAAAATAATGGCAAACACTTCACAGAGTTCAGACATTTAGGAAAATAAATGTCCCCTCTTGAGAACTCGCCCTTCTGCGTGCCCAACCCCCCTCCCTCCTTTTCACATGCACACTATCAAACTAATCTAATGTCACTTTCAGAGGAAAGGTTAGGCTCAGCTTTTGCATTTATATTTTCCAGACAGAGAGTTTGACCTTTGCAGATCAGACCGTTATTTTCGCTTCTTGTGATGCCATCCAGCTTCACCAACCTTTTATTGTTAGATTAGCATCCATTACACTGATTGGTTACAGTGAGCACCAGTGGAAATAGACTGTAGAGTTGTTTGCGCAGCTGTGGCTGACTGCAAAAATGAAGCTTCATAATAAAACACTGGAAAAAAATTACATTTCAATTATGCAGGAGTAGGGCTACATCTAAAATGTTCTGTTTGAACAGATGCAGTCAATTAATTTAGCTTAATGCTGACTAGAGGAAGTGAACATATGAAACCAGAACCGAATGAAATTATCGCACAAATGCATTCTTCCTGAATTCCACACTGCTGTAAATATACTTGACATAGTTTGATTTCCAAACATCACTTTGAGCTGTTTCTTTTAGAAGCAAAAGTAAACAGTGCAGCCTGTGTATTCTGCTTCCTGAGAGATTGGCTCTAATGACTTGGTTCTTTCAGGCAAAATTACCATTTATTAAAGTAGAAAATTAGTGTTTATTTCACATGATACAATGTTGTTCATATAAACAAAAATGTGACTTTTGTAAAGAAGACTTGCTGTAAACACCACCCCAAAATATAACCATCACTGAGGACGTAGATTATGAATTCATAAATGAACCAAAAAATGTAAAAGTCATGAATTGCCATGAGATCACATTTGTTCTTTTGGAGAATTTGGCGTATGTTCATATGGAGGATTGTGTACAGTATGATACCAACAAACTCTGGTGCGTTAACTCTGTTGGTCATCTGCTTTTTTGTGCACACCAAAAAAGCTGACCATGTCTACTGTAAAGATGGGTCTAAATAGCATCTTGTGTAGTCTTATTGAAATGCGATTAAAAAACAGGACATGATGTCACAAGATACAACCCTAAAAATGCTCAAACATACCCAATTTGAATAAAAATAAATAAATCTTCAGCGGTTCTTTTACTCGTAAGGAGAACTAATTTATGTGCTGTATTGGTTCTTTGGCAATTCTTTGGGGTGGTTAAGGTGATATATGTAGCACTATACACTATTAAGAGCAAGTGTACAAAATCTGTCACTTGTACGGTAAAGATGAACATTAGTACCTTTAGAGTACACTTTTGTATCTTTAAGATATACTATGAGGTACACATTTGTATTTTTTAGGGTAATAATATACTTTACCTTTTAACTCTTCTAGAGCACCTGTAGTTAATCTTGAAAAATCAAGTTTTTCTATGAAGCCCTGGGTAAAAAATCTGGGAGTTATTCTGGTTGATGTCCCAAGCTTTGACAAACAGATAAATGCAGTGGTTAAATCCTGCTTCTTTAAGCTTCAGCTCTTAAAAACAGGTAAATCTATTCTATCTAGAAAAAAAAAATTATATTTTGAAATATATGTTTTGAAAAAATAACCCATGCTTTTATTACCACTAGGTTGGACTGCTTTAACTCACTATACTTTGCGATTAGTCAGAAAACCTTATCCCATTTACAATTAGTTCAAAATGCTCCTGCAAGGCTTTTAATGGGAACCAAAAACCATGACCCCATTACACCAGTTTTACACTCTTTGCACTGGTTCCCTGTGCACTTTCGAGTCACTTTTAAAATTCTTCTCTTGGTTTTTAAATCTCTAAATGGCCTGGCACCTTCTCATCTGTCAGACATGTTGATTGAGCATCAGCCTGGTTGATCTCTTCGGTCATCTAATTAGAGATTGTTTTGTATCTCTAAGTCGTGGCTGAAATGCAGAGGTGACCGTGCTTTGCAGTAGCTGGTCCTAGGTTGTGGAATGCTCTGTCCCTCTGTGTTAGATCTGTTTAATCTCTGTCTGTTTGTAAATTTAGGTTAAAAAGCTTACCTCTTTGTTTTGGCATTTTATCAACGAAAATGGTCTGTTTTAGCTATAATTTTATATTTTTCTTTGTAGTGATGCGTATTGTGCAGCACATTGGTTAACCTATAGATATGTTTAATAATGCTATATAAATAAAATTGACATTAACATTTAAGGACCAGATAGTAACAATAAAAAAGATACCGTTTGAAAAGGTTCTGCCCCAGTGACTGATTTTGTACCTTTATTTTTAAGTGTATACATGCTATAAAAAATGCACTTTCTGTGGTTCCCCTATGATTACAAGCCATCCAAGGCACATATGTATTAATATGTAGCACCCTAACCCCCTCAAAGAACTGCTGGGGAATCATTACAGGTTTTACGTAGCACTTAAAATGGTTCTATTTAGCAGAAAATGCCATTTTCTTTCAGAGTTTTTTTTCCATTTGTGCTTTGATTTAGATTAACTGAAATTGCCTCATTATTCTATTCTTTTTTTCTTTCAGATTTGAGGCCTCTACCTGACGTGGCCATGACGGGAAAATGCACTCGCGAATGTACAGAATACGGCCACTCAGATTCCTGCTGGATGCCCGGACAGCCCTCGCCCAACCGCAGCAAGAGTGCAAAGAGCGGGCCCAAGCTCTCCACCTTCGTGCCTTACCAGGAGAGAGAGGGTCAAGAGCGTCTGATGGCTGACAGCAGCTCTAAGCCTCACGGAGAGGAGCGGAGTGGAGGCGGGAGCAACAAAGTGGCCAGCATTCGTTTTTTGCCTCCCTACACTAGTGCCTATTCCACAGGCGGCGACTCCGGCAAGGACTGTCCCCGGGAGGAGATTCCCCTGAATCAGACAGCTGATTACGTCCCTGCAACCACACCATCCAGCCAAGGCTCCAAAAGAGAAATCTACCTGTGATTCACCTGTTCTCCGTCTAGGTTCGATTCCACTTTTGATCCAGTTTACTTGTGATCAGCAATGCCTGTGAGAGGATAAAAGGCCTCGTTGTCAAAACACCTGCTAATTCTCCTACACCACCAGACCCCAATTTACACAGACGTCTTCTCCAATCTCCTCAGCTATAAGCCTAATGGCTGACACATAACAGCTAGAGACCTTATTTAAAACCCTTGGGGTTTCAGACAACCCTGCACATTGTTAGAGGCTCTGGAAGCCCAATAGATATGAATAAAGAGAATAATAAAAAAAAATAGTAGAAAACAATTTTGTGAATATAAAACGAAGAACACAATCCCCATGTAAACTTCTAAACGAAAGAATGTAAGGACAATTTTTAAGTGAACTTTGTGATAATTTAATGTCAAGGTTATATTCTTGTTTGATTTGGATTAGTTCACCGAATTTTTTAATTATATATATATACATGTATACTTATGATCAGACTGTAGTTATGCTTACCTAAAACATATACACTGACCTACACATCCAAATAGTACTTTTTTCTTATGTGTGTGTGGGTGCATCTGTAGTAAGAACTCAAGCCAGATGAACTGGCAAACCAAATACTGGCAATCCAAGAGAGAAATTCTCCACATGCATACTTTACAGAAGGGAAAACATCCACTTTTCTTTCAGCACTGAATGGTTTCTTACATTTGTCTTTTTTTTTTTTAAATAGGAAACTCATTTCTTAATGTACAGCGATGTAAATACTACATGTCTGATGAGCCAGTTTTGATTTACTATTTAGTTGTACAGACCCTTGAAGCCACCGCAGCTTCTTCTGTTGATGATAGTAGAAGAGACATTGCTCAGAGGATTTCCCTTTCTGCCAGTAAAAGAAGGACAGCAGTTCTGGACCTTGGAATGCTAATGATAATCCACAGTATGAGCCTCTGCCGTGGACTCAAAAGAACTTGAATTTGGGGCAAAATCCAAGGGAAACAAATGGATTACAGCAGGTTTGCATGATGCCATTTGTCATTTCGGACAAATTTGATGGGCTCCCCTAGGAAGCTTCCCCAGTAACTCTTCCTCTGTAATTCTTCTTTACTTCATCAGAAGTCTCTCTGCAAGGAGCTGAGGCTTTAGGTGACTTGCCCTCTGGAAGAGCATTGTTCAACCCATCTCAACCCTAGTGAGGAGCAACAACTTTCACAAAAACTAAAAAAAAAGAAAAAAAAAACTGTCCATGTGCTGTGCAATAGCCTACTCGTTTTCGGACGTGTCAAACTCTGTTGTGTAGATGTGTGGTTTTGTCAGAGATTTTCGCTCTGCTCTGTTGTGAGCCTGACCCTGTCAAAAATGAACGCTCGCAAGAGGTACACAAGTTCAAAAATCGTGGCAGCAGAACATTTCTCTTGTGTTTGACCACATTAAAGTTGTATTCAACAAATCCAGTATATTCGAGAACATCTGAGATTCTGTTTTAACTGTGCTTTGAGCGCATGACATAACAAGACTCCCACGGCGAGCCTAGGAATGTCTAAATTACTCTAACCTATTACCACAAAGTCAAACAGGCACTCACTTAACTGGGACGCTTTTGTTAGAACCTCTAATTTCCACATCTGAAAGCGACGTCTTTCAGATAGAGTTAACAGGAAGTTCATTTAGGACCGTTATTAATAGTGGCTGACGGTAAGAGAGATTGCATCAGTTGTGATGCAGGTCAGCAGAAGCTATAATGAGTATTCAAGGCCCCAGCAACACACAATAAGTGCACTATAATTTACACCATGTCGCACAGCAAAGTCACCACTTAAAACCGGTTCTTCACCTCGGATGTTAACTCTGTAGGTGTAGATTCAACATTGGCAGAGCTCCACGTTTTTGATTTAATATAAAGTCTACTTTTTTAAAAACACACACACACACACACACAATGACCCCAAATGCTAAAGGTTGGTGTCTCAGGTGACGCACATTTGGTGTGACATTTCCTTTTGAGAGAGTGGATTCATTTAGTTCACAGCTGACCCCCTTTATTTGAACACTGAAAGACCAAACACTGGAATGACTATGGGTGCGTCTCAATCAGCTCCCTAGCTCGCGAGGTCATGTACACAAATTACATCACTAGTAAGAACAGTGATGAGTTTGCCTCACTACACACTGGGATACTGACGGTACATTCACACTAGGCTTCAGCGCAAGCGATTGAAGGATGGCTGAGACTTACGTTGGCGCTATAACATTTAAGAAATTTCCAACTTCTGGAGCAAGCAATGTCGCAATTCAGTTTGGCAATGCTTGATGTCTCCCATTCAAAGTGAATCCAACATAATGACAAACTGTTAAGATTATGTTGGATGATTTAGTTCACATAAATCATGTTTCACAATTTCGAACTTCCATTAAGGGAGCAAAGCAAGCATCAATGCTCCCTGATTTTTTGGTCATGAGTGTGACTTAAGAACATCCATGTTGTACAACAGCACAACTGGAATTTATAAACAACATAACTTCTTTGCCGGAAGATCGGGTTGTCAGGGTAGTAACTTTTGACCACCACCCGTTCTACAATGCACCAGTCCTAGATGGTAGGCCTGCCGGAGGATGGTCCCACGTCGTTCCTTCAGGCTGAGCCAGGTCAGGTTCCATGGAATAAAACCCGGCCACTAGACCCTCACATACAGACCCTCACATACAAGTAGGAAGTCTGGGGTTCTCTCCTAGGATGCCCCCCCCCCCCCCCCCCCACCCCCCACCATCCGGCCCAGCCAGAGAGCGGATGAAAATGAATGAATAAATTAAAAACAAATAATTTTCATATATTAGTTTTACATTTTTAAAGTACATTATCGCTAAATAATTAGATTGTTTCATATACCTGTAACATTTCAACCATCAAACAATTAAAAACGTTAAATTTTACCGAAGCGCTCTAGTGGGGGAAACCCGAGCCCCTTTAGGAAACCTACGCGAACATGGGGAGAACATACAAACTCTACACAGAAATGCCAACTGACTCAGTCGGGACTCAAACCAGTGACCTCCTTGCTATAAGGCAACAGTGGGGGGCCCCAGAGACATTTTGAAGGGCCCGCCAACCCAGCAGCGCACCTGACCCTGACTACTGATTGAGACGCACCCTAAGTAAATAGCATACATTATGTCCAATTTGATTCTCCTGTGATGGTACCTTTGTTCAAGTGCTACCAAGCCTGTTGCAGATCAGAGGAGATACAAAAAGCTCTTGTTTGGCATGATCCGATCTGATCCTACTAGTTTGTTTGCTTCACAGTACACATTTAACTTCCTGTTCTTTTAATCATCCTTGCCGACTACTGACCTTAGCGCTGTTTTCTGCAGTGACAAACAGAAGCTGCCCAGGCTGCATGAACCCCAAACGCTGCATGACAGTTAGACAGTCTCTCGCTCCCACTGGGAAAACCTGGAGTTTATCCCCGGAGAGCAACTGTCACAGATACTGATAGGTCAAATCACTCTGTGTGTGTGTGTGTGTGTGTGTGTGTGTGTGTGTGTGTGTGTGTGTGTGTGTGTGTGTGTGTGTGTGTGTGTGAATGAGTGCATCTTTACACACTGGTGGTAGTGTGTAGATATAACAATAGATCTGCTCGCTACCTTTAAAGCAAGACATTTTCAAGCTCCACACATCAATTTTCGAATTTTGCTAGAATTTTTGAATGCCCAAATTGTGTTGTGGCATTTCATTTAGTAAAACGTCTCTTGCTGCGTGAAACATTGGACAACGGTGCGGAGAATGTGATGGAAAAGAAATAACACTGGGTGTAAAATTATCATGGGGCAAAAAATCAAAGAAGATAAATATCACAAAAGGGGAAGACAGATCAGTCTTATCCTGCAATTGTAGCTGTTTGTTATTTGACAGCAATATATTTTACTCTTGTGTGGGATCTGGTCTTTTTTGTGGGGGGAATTTAGGTAGTTTCTTATTCAAAAAGAGACCTGTGTTTACAAAGGTCTGAATGATTATGTTGCTCAAATATACCCAGCAGGCACACAACATCATTAGATGTTAAATTTAGGTTAGATTTAGGTCATGATGTCAGGTGACCAAAATTCAATGTCTAGCCAGCGTCTAAGGACAACGTTATTTTGATGTCCAATAATGATGTCAAATTAAGTTGACATTTGGTTGATTTTAGGTTTTGTTGGAAAGAGACCAAAATCCAACGTAGAAACAACATCTTAAACCAACATCATATCAATGTCTAATACTGACATTCATTTATCAAGTACGGCAACCACAATCAAACGTCTAATAGACGTCTTGGAGGTAACGTCCACACAACGTGAAGCTGTAACATCATTGGACTTTGATATTTGGTTGATTTGAGGTTTTTTTGGAATCTGACTAAAATTTAACATCGAGAAAACATCTTAAACCAACATTACATTTGCCATCAAATACTGACATTTATTCGTCAGGTATGGAAACCACAATCGAACATCTGATAGACATCACAGTGGTATGGTCCACACAACGTCAAGCTGTTACATCATTAGACATTGATATTTGGTTGATTTTAGAATTTGTTGGAAAGTGACCAAAATCCATCGTCGAGAAAACATCTTAAACCAACATCATATTGACGTCAAATACTGACATTTATTCATCAGGTATAGCAACCACAATCAAACGTCTGATAGACGTCATAGTGGTAACGTCCACACAATGTCAAGCTGTAACATCACAAGACGTTGATATTTGGTTGATGTGAGGTTTTTTGGAATCTGACCAAAATCCAACATTGAGAAAACATCTTAAACCAACCTCATGTTGACATCAAATACTAAGATTTATTCGTCAGGTATGGAAACCACAATCAAACATCTGATAGACATCATAGTGATGCTGTACACACAATGTCAAGCTGTAACATCATTAGACATTGTTATTTTGGTCGATTTTAGGTTTAACATTGGGCATTGACATCGGCCTGATGTTAGGTTCTTACATCAACACGATTTTCATTTCCAAAAGAGCAACTTCCACATGACGTTGGGGTACAACGTCATTCTGACATCATGTTAACGTCCTATGTCTGCTGGGTATACTTAGCCAGTTTCATTTTATATGAATATTTATGATTTTGTTTATTGTTTGAGAAAACTGAAATAATTGTAATTCTGGATATTAAGCTACTGTTATTTTATACCAATCAAATGTTTTTTCTTTGTTCCTTTTTCCCACAAAGCTAATTTTACCATTCCACACATCCCTTTTAGGTGGTTTTTTGCAATACAACGCAAACTATGAAGTGATTTTATGTTTTATACATATTCATGTACTTTCTTTCTTTTTGGATGGTGATGTTCAATCCAGACAGAGTAATGAGCATTTAATGTGAACGTTGTTAACATTGCTTGTACTTAAAGTATATACTTTACACCACATATCTTTTCTTTAGGCATTTGCCAATTTTATGATCTGGCCCAAATGGAATCTGCATTTGTTTGTAGTGTGTATGTATGTGTGCTGATTTTTTTGCTGCAAAAGAAAACGTGTAATGGATTTAAACATGGTTAAATGGAGCTTAATGGGTAGCTGAAAAGACTATCAAATTAGCCAAATATTTAATAAACAGACACGCATGATGTGGATGTTTGTTTGTTTTTTTAAACAGTGGGCGTTCCAGTTGTGTGTAAATCTACAGAGCTTTCTGCCGACACAGATTCCGTGTGGGCCTGCTCATGACTGATGTTCAATTTCATCCTACTGTAAGCTCTATTTCATTTGTGCTGAATCGTGTATTTGATTACATGGAAATCAATCAAATCCAATGTGACTTAAGAATCAGTTCTTTGTCTGACGCATGGACTCATTTTGGAGCCGAGCCACCCCGCCGCATTGGTCCAGGTATTAGGAGTTATGAACGAACATGTCATCGTGCCGTAATGTCACCGTGCATAATCAGGCTCACCATGCATCTCTGCGCATAATAGAAGTACAGAGTAAACAGCATCATTCTAACCCTGGAAAAAGATTAAAAACCAAATCAGCCATTTATTTTGCGAAGTGGTGGCTGAGCGGCTTCATTACTATGACTTTGGCTCTGAAATGAACAGATAGAGCGTTAGTGTTTTGCGGGCGTCTGCCTGCATTTCATCTTACTATTAAAAATCCTGCGTTAAGTAATTGAAGGACATCCACCATTTAAATAGATAATTACAGGACGTACAAGTTTGTAGCCTATAAGTGTTGGTTATATTTATATCAAAATGCTTGTGATGCCTTGTTTTCTTTGTACAGTTTTATGTACATGCTAATAACGTGGCTTTTCGAAAAGGAAAACAAAAAAAAAAGGACATGTTGAAAGACAAACTGAAATTGTACAATATTTTTTAAAAGTAGATCTTGTTAGGATGAATGTGATTGGGGGGGCGCAGAGTTGGTGTGCCCATGTCTAAAATGTCATCAGTAACCATTCACTGGCTTCTAGTCTATTTTAAAGTTTTACTGTCTCTTTTTATGAGTCTTATTTTATTCCTGGGTTTTGTGTTATTTGCAAAACAGTGGCTTTGAAGAGTTTTAGCCCTTATTCGTTCCATTATGTTCTTATCAATATCCGCATGTTAAACACAACGAGGAAGAAAAAAAATGAGAAAAAAAAATGTTGTCTTTTATTTTTGCTGAGCAAATCAAAGAAATACTATCTTGTAAGTACTCCTTCCTTATAGCTTTACAATAAAATACATTCTGTAAAACACTGTGTCTTTCATTGATTGTTTTATATATAGATTTGATTAACATAGTTTCTATTTATTTCATCAGGGAAAGTGCCTTGAAAGTGTTTCCTCTTTTAAGTCTGTTCTTTTGGGAACACATGTACCACATTGTACATCTTGCAAGTTCCTGATTCAGCATATCTTCAGTGCCAGGGAGCAACTGAAAATCCTGTGCTTTCATCAGTCTTAGCAGCCCTGCCAGAGTTCAAATTCTCCTAAGGATCCTCAGCTTGTTCTTAATGTGTGGCATTTGTTCCTTAGGAGAATAAAGCCCTGTTAACCCCGCTGGATTTCTAAATGTGCCAATGGCACTGCCAAGCATGCGTTTTATCGATCGACTTACAAACAACAGGACCTAGCGTCCAAATGCACGCAGACCTTCACCTTACAACACTCTCTCTCATATGTCACATCCATAATGTTCACAGTGGCACCATGCAAAATGATTGCAGCCCTAAAGCTTTTTGGGAATCCCTTGCTGGTCGCAAAGTTTTTATTTTTTTTTATTTTTTATTTTTTTATAAAATCAAAGCTAGCAGTGTTCTGAATGATAATTCATGATGATGAATTGTAATTTGTAGCTTACATTGTTGGCAAATAAGCTTTTTTTTAGCAAATTTGTGATATAATTTATTTAATATATAATTAATTGCATCTATTTTAATTTATTTTTTTAACTTGATTCATAGAAGACATGAACTAAAATGTTATTATATAACAATAGTCTATGGCAGGGGTTTCCAAACTTTTCACCCTGCGACCCCCAAAATAACAATGTCAGTGACTCGCAACCCCCATTTTTCAAGGTGGTTATACTGTAACTGTAATATACAAATGTTGCACACACAACTATAGGCATATATAAACATGAGCATATTGACAACACAAAACTGCAACAGTCTAATAACAATATAATTTGTCATTTAATAATTTGTCTTAATATAAAAAAAAAATGTAAAGGCTGATGGTTTTTTGTTTGTATGTTGTTTCTTTAACCGTAAGTATCAACTATGTTCTGTGGGTTATGAATAAATTTGGCAATTCTAATAGTTTAAGAACATTTATTTGAGTTTTCGAAATTACCAAGCGACCCCTCGTCATTGTCCCACAACACCCACTTTAGGAACCACTGGTCTAAAAACTGAATTCATATGAACATTGTCAGTTATACCAGATTTATTATTCATATTTTCTGTCACTGGTAGCATTGATTATATATACAGTTGATGTCATAATTATTAGCCCCCCTGAATTATGTACCTTTTGAAAAGGTACCACCCCGATGACAGCTCATGTACCTTTATTTCTGAAAGTGTATATATGCTTTTTGTGGGTGCACCCTTAAATTTTTGGTTAAACTATCTCTTTAAAGGACATATTTGACATCCGTGATACAGATTTTGAAAGCAGCATAAATATACTTTAGTATATACTTAGTCAACACTTAACGTGGATAAAAATCGTAAATCCAAATTGTCCCAAAATTAGTGAACAAGAACCATTCTTGTCTTAGTACAATTTTGAAAAACTGTTTTGATCCACTTCAAATGTTGACTACTGTATATACTTTTAAGTTATAGCATTATATATGGAACATTCTACCAGAAACGAACATTATATATGTCCCTGAAATAAAAACATGAATGCAGTGAATACAATTTTTTTTATCCCAAAAGTTTTTAAAATGGTCTGATGGTTGATTTCTGTGAGTTGTTCTAAGGAATATGTCATTCATTTGGTTCTCAGATTTTTTTTTCTTTATTAAAAAAAAAAAAAAAAAAACGCTTTACAAATTTACAAACTGTGACATTGTTCACAGGCCAATTGAACCCATGCTTTAATAGTTTTGTTAGGCTAAAAATTATTTAGAAAACAAAAGCTTTAGAAATAGCAAGACTAAGTTATTATTCACATCAATTGATTAAAAACATAAAATTATCAATACATTCTACGAATAAATACTATAAATATATAATACAAATACATTTACAATTGTCACATTTGCATTAAATTTAACATAAAATGTGTGCAATACACCTTGAAGGCTGTCACATCATTTGATGGAGGAGAAGCTGACAGTGATCAAGGATGCATTCTATCATTGAATTGTAAGATTTCTTGCATGTTTTTGAAAGAATTTTTAAGGACTGCAAGCTTTAAGAACAGGCTCTAACACATTTTTTGTAAGTGAAAATGTACGTTTCTGGTAGACTGTCCCATACACTGCAACTCTCTAATGGTTTGAAGTATATTATATTTATCATTTATGTATTATTTATTATATATGTAATGACTATTTAAAAGTTTTAAAGTGAAATTAAGCAGCTAACTCTGAAATTTACCATACTTTAGACTATTGTTCTTAAAAAAGGATTTAAATGAAATTGTGTTTTTAACAAAAAAAAAAAAAAAAATCACAGCCTTGCACTGTGGAGTTAATGAGAAATATCTTAACAAAACGAAGACACAGTCAGTAAAAAATAAATAAATAAAAATCACAGCAGTTCAAACTCTGCTGCACTTTTTGTCGGGGGTTATTTATCGAGGAGCTCTTTATTTCCTTGCACCGCTGCTGTGTGCATGAGGAGGATTTACCGAGACCCTGAGTGGCTCCCTTAGGGCAGTGCTTGACTGAGGGTCAGTGTTATCAGCCTCTAGGCCCACAGAGCAGAGGTTTTTCACTCCTCAGCACAGTGGCCGCCCTCACCAATTGTAAATATTGGCTCTTCCGTGCAGGCAAATGAAGTGTCTAATGATGGGTTTTTGAAATAAGCCTCACCTGCTGCCAGCCAGACAGTCTGAAGCCAGCTGAATATGCGATGATAGAGAGAAAAATCGAGATAGCTTGAAAATATGAAGCAGAGGGAGAAAAAAACAGCACAGTCCCCGAATGAGGCAGAGCATCATGGGGAGGATAAATATGAAGATCTATTTATACATCTGCTGGCGCATTGGAATACGCAATAAGTTTAATTCATGACCTAGACACTGGGGAACTTTTGTGTGGAAAATCCAGATATACCTTGTTTTCCTCCCAAAGCAAATGCCACGGCTATGAATATTCTTTGAAAGGACAACCTGTTCGCGCATTATTGCGTGCGTTCCTCAGCGTGTGGTCAGAATGACAGAAGGTCAGTCGCTGACTTGAGAGGCATGTGCATAAATGTTAATGCTAATCACTCAGAGCTTGCGTACATTACAGGACTGAACCAGCAATTTATTCCTCCATCTCTTGCATTTCCTTATCCCTGACTCCACCTTTCTTTAGCTTGCGGTTTGCAGCATAAAGAAGGCACATAACTGCAGGCGCTGTATGTAATGTTAAAATGAGATTAGCCTACTGGTGCACATCTCTGTATGATGATTAGAAACAGTGTTTGCAGTTTCCAGCTATGCCAAGGTTCTCTTTGCTGATGGAAGGAATCCCACATATAGTGGGAAATCACATTTGACAATTTGCATAGGCATTCACAGTGTAGTATGAAAAATATTTATGTAGAAAAGAAGGCTGCACACTTTGTAGTTACTGTGTTGACATAATTGTGTTGACCAGATTTCAAAACAACATAAAAACTTATGTCAAAAAATATATGATATAAATTTATTTGATGTCGATTGACTACTTTGATGTCAAAATGACAACATCTAGCACTGATTATATGAATATTTTGTAGGCCTTATCAATTTTCAACATATTTTTGGCACCAATGTTTTATATTTGTATGTTTACATACGTCCAAAATAGTGTAAATTTAGAATTTAAACATTCAAACAAAATTTTTTTTTTTATTCAAATTTTTTTTGTTTTAATATTTTGGTGGTCAACAGGACATCAATGTGTGGACGTCAAATTGACGTCAAAATTATGACATCAAATCGTGTTCTTTCAATGTTGTTTTGAAATCAAGGTGCCCACTGGGTTTACACACTCACCGGCCACTTTATTAGGTACACTTACTAGTACCAGGTTGGACCCATTTTGCTTTTAGAACTGCCTTAATCTTTTGTGGCATAGATTTAACAAGGTACTGGAAACACTCCTCAGAGATTTAGTTCAGATTTACTGCAGATTGGTTGTCTGCACATCCATGATGCGAAACTCCCATTCACAACACATACCAAAAGTTCTCTGTTAGATTGAGCTCTGGTGACTGTGGAGGCCACAGTGAAGTCATTGTCATTTTCAAGAAACTAGTCTGAGATGATTTGCTCTTTATGACATGGTGCATTATCCTGCTGGAAGTAGCTATCAGAAGATGGGTACACTAAAGGGATGGACATGGTCAGCAACATTATCAGGTAGGTTGTGGCGATGACACGGTGCTCAATTGGTACTAATGGGCCATTACCATTACACCACTACCATTAGCCTGAACCGTTGTTACAAGGGAGGATGATCCATGCTTTCATGTTGTTGATGCCGAATTCTGACCCTACCATTTGAATGTTGCAGCAGAAATCGAGACTCATCAGACCAGGCAACATTTTTCCAATCTTTTATTGTCCAGTTTTGGTGAGCATGTGCGTATTGTAGCCTCAGTTTCCTGTTCTTAGCTGACAGGAGTGGCACCTGCTGTAGCCCATCCGCCTTGAGGTTGGACGTGTTGTGCATTCAGAGATGCTCTTCTTTATGCCTCAGTTGAGTGGCTATTTCAGTTACTATTGGCTTTCTATAAGCTGGAACCAGTCTGGCCATTCTCCTCTGGCATCAACAAGGCATTTCTGATATCACTTCCGGCTCACTAGATATTTTGTCTGTTTTGGACAGTTCTCTGTAAATCCTAGAGATGGTTGTGTGTGAAAATCCCAGTAGATCAGCAGTTACTCAAATACTCAGACCAGCCCATCTGGCGCCAACAAACATGCCAAGTTCAAAGTTCAAAGTTACTTAAATCACTTTTCTTCCCCATTCTAATGCTTCGTTTGAACTGCAGCAGTTCGTCTTGACCATGTCTACATGCCTCAATGCATTGAGTTGCTGCCTCGACTGATTAGAAATTTGTGTTAATGAGCAGTTGGACATGTATACCTAATAATGTGGCCGGTAAGTATACATGTATGCATACGCAAATGAGCCAAAACATTAGGACCACTTGTTTAAAATAGGGCTACAGCTGAGTCTCTACATGATTCCAACCCCCAAGGCATGGACTCTAAAAACCCCTGAAGGTTTCCCTTGTTATCTGGCACAACAGTGTTCACAGCAGATCCTTGAAATTCTGTAGGTTGTGAGGTGAAGCTGCCTTTGATCAAACATGTTGGTCCAGCACATACCCCAGATGCACAACTGGAATGAGATCTGGGAATTTGGAGGCCAAGAAAACATTGAGAACACTGCATTTTGTTCTTTCTGAACAATGTGTGCAGTATGGAAGGGTGCATGCCCTTATGAAAGAGAAGTTTATTGAAGTGTACTATTAGTATACTTATTTTAAATGGAATAAATAAATAAAAGTAAATAGGAAAGCACTGCATATTTTCAGTCTACTTTTGGTGGATTTCTCTAAAATGTATTTCTCTTAAAAAAAATGTATCTAAGTGTACTATTACAGTAGGTTACTTCTTACTGAAAATAAGTACATTTTCAGTCAGTTTTATGTACTTCTCTAAAATATACTTCCCTTATGTGTACTGCAAACTTCATTTAAACAGAAGTAATAACAGTTAAATATAATTAAATATTCTACAATTATAATTGGTTTGTACTACAATTATTATAATTATTTTGTTTTTTTATTTTATTATATATTTTTAATAGCCTTAGGATAATATTCATCACAATTTTACAAACATTCTGACCCAACTGTCTAACCAAAACAATTTTGATTCATAATTGTCTGATCTTTATTTCCCAGAGATGGGTTGCGGCTGGAAAGGCATCCGCAGCATAAAAAACGTGCTGGATAAGTTGGCGGTTCATTCTGCTGTGGCGAACCTGCACCTGGATTAATAATGGGACTAAGGTGAAAAGAAAATGACTGAATGAGTGAATTGTCTGATCTTTATTCCTGACCTTTTATCCTACATCTAACAAGATGAGTATGAGGAGTGATTGTTCATTGTCCATTTAATCTGACCCAGACATTAATATTTGATGTCAGCCGATGATCACACATAACTTTTCATATTGTTTTAGTTCATCAAATGTGCTGTAGATGAGCACTAGAATCAGTATAAGTTCAGTTAATAAAAATAACTACTGATTGATAAATACTATTTTTTTCAAATTGTTCCTCTCACAGTACTTCCCATTGTGCACAACATGACTTCAAAATATTGTAATTTTTTTACATTTACTGGAAAATACAATTGCTTGATTTTATATACATGTATATTATATATTTCTGGCTTTAATTTGATAATTATGACATATTATCTCACAATTGTTAAGTTTTATGCCAGAAATGGGTTTCCAGATTTATTTTACAATTTTATAATAAATAGTTTAAAAAAAAAAAAAAAACATTATTACATTTTTGTTGCCTCACATTTTTAACTCCTCTTGTCCAACTAAATTAGAAGACTGTAACTAAATGTTGTATAAAAATACTATAATGATAGTAAATCATCTTAATGTTGAGGATAATGATAGTAATTTGACAGCGAGATCGCCCACCTCTCACTTCCACCTCATAATTACAAGCACGTCACATATCAAAGCCTTGGATGATTAGACAGATGGACAAATGAGTATAGATGGAATGATGAGGTGAAGAGGAAGCTTGCTGTGATGGAGGGTAGAGGGAGGTCCGTCCTGAGGGACGGCGTTGTAATGCCCTGCCATCATCCCTCCGCTCCCAACACCAGCCATTCCTTTCCATCACTGTCGGCCGGAGGGGGCAGCCTGGCTGACTGCAGAGGGGAAACGGTGCATGTCGTGTGGGCGAGGGCAGGGGGAGCCGCCCCCATGGCGCTTCTCTAGTTCTTTTCATATCAATCACTCCACAGGCAGAGAGCTAAAGACAGACTCTCTGTTTGCCATCATGCACTCAGGGCCGGAGCATTAAAGAAGCTCCTACCATCCACCTTCCCAAACAACATCCTTCTCTGATCTTTTTTCTTACGAACACGCTCATTCCATCTCAATCTTGACCCTCTGTTGGCTGTCATTCTGTGGCTTTTGCCAGACCCCTGCAAATCGAGTTCCATTAGCCTCAACCTGACAGTGGGAGTCTCTGGCAAAAGCAAAGTGTGAGTAATGCGATTTGTCTTTGCGTTGTTGTGCATGGGGAAATAGACTGTCAAGGTGTTTACAGGCTGAGGATGAAAAGAAAGAGTGTTTTGAGTGGTAGGGGATTTAGAGGGGACTTTAATTAAGGTCAATGCTCCAGACAAAAAACAAAAAGGATTCTTCTTCTTTTTTAAGGTGACAAAATTAATGAATTAATCAATAGTAATATGATTAAAGGATTTATAGATATACTGTGTATTACGGGTGTTTGGTTCCGGGTTTGGAGTCGACTCCAATTCTTAAATCTATTCCCTAACACATGATTATTTGCCAGTTGTATTGATTTTATGCTGGTACATATAACTGATGGAATTAACAATGAATGTGATATTATCCAAGAATGATTCCAATTAAAAAAAAAAAAAAAAAAAAAATATATATATATATATATATATATATATATATATATATATATATATATATATATATATTTGAAATGAATAGCCATTCCCAAGGCTACCTCAAACCACCAAATATACATAATAAAAATCTGTCATTTTACTCACAATTTGGCTTTTGAAGATGTAGATGGGTTTCTTTTTTAGTATATCTAACATTTTTGCAAAATTCATGAAATGTAATTAAAAGCAAGGGTTTAAAAAAACGTTTGGTTTAGTTTACATTAGTATATGCAATCGTGTGTGGTACATCTGTTGTCATCATGACACGCGGGTCCTCAACGCAATTCAATTTTTGCTACTGCGCATGCTCAGAACGCTCTAAAGACACGAGGCTGCATAGATATAGCTTTTAAACACGTTCAGTTTCTTATGTAGACTGACTATTTAATTTCGTAGGGTTAATGTAAGAGGACGACCTCGTTTTAGACCATTAAAACATCATGGAAATAAACAATACTTAGCAGACTGCTGGTTACAGAAGCAGTCGTGTAGTGATTATTGTCACCAGTAGGAGACGCTGCGAGAAACATGAGTACTGCGAGTACTTAGTGCCCCGTCGCTACTTCAGCAATGAAGAACTGAACATGTGCAAGAAAAAAAAACATGAAGTTGTTTTCGTCAGTCTTCAGAAGAGATTTAAAGGTAATTAAATGCTTACTGTTCATGGAAAGGTAGAATATAATATAAGTAACACGATATTGACCTGAATAAGGCAGAATATTTCTTTGCACACTGTTTTAAACATTCACAAACATGTCTTTGTAACACCACGTTAACACTTGGATTAAAGTAACAGAAATAGTTGGTAACACTTTATTTTGATGGTCCATTAGAGTATTAGTAGAATGTCTGCTTGATATCTGTTGATACTACTCTTTCAGCAGACATTTAACTGACTATAAGAAACTAAGCAAGTACATGTCAACTTACACTAACCCCATCCTAACAGTCTACTTGTAAATTAATCTAAAGAGAATTAGTTGGCCTGTAGATGCAATGTAACCTAAATTCAACAAACAGACCATCAAAATAAAGTGTGAGCCAATAATTAACTAGAAATGTACATATTACATGCTTAAATTGAGCCTACAGTTGTTAAAATATAATATTAAAATATTATATAGAACTAGACCAGTTAAACCTAAAAATATTACAAATATAGCTTATTCATCATATGTTGTAATCTGTTTTCTTAGTTTGGTTGTGTGGTTTTATAGTTATAATAATTTGTCATATTATTATCCCATTTTGATCAGATATTTGACTTTCCGGTGTTTACTGTGTAGTATTTGTATGTATTTTCCCTATTTTACAGTTGGATGACTAATGAACCAGATACGCTTTGTTATCATTTCAGAAATCTGGTCTTCTGGTCAATGTAAAAGCCATTTTCAGTGTCCTGCTGAGGAGAGAAAGCGTTGATGGCCTAAGGGTGAGTAAATTAACAGCAAATCTTATTTTAAAAATGGATTAGAACTTCAGTCTTGAAAATGATGGTTCAGTAATTGATCAGATGTAAACTCTATGAGTTTTATGAGCTTTTTACTGACTAAAATGTATGTTGACACATTCCTGTTGTGGAAGTTTTGTGTATGGTTTGTCAAAACAATCCTAATTTATACAGATCTGCAAAAATGACTAAGACACTTCAGTTATGTCACTGTTTTTACAAACTAGCTTTTTATTGTTGCTAAAATGGAGATGCTAACTATACCTTTCAACATTTTGCACTTTGAAATCATTTTCATGCCTTAAAACATTGTGTAAATGAACTATGCTTATTGTTCAAAAAGCTGTTGAAGTGCATAAACATTTTTCTGTTTTAGTTTGAAATGGGGTGGTGTAAATATAATGCTAACACATGAACCTCTTAGAGTCAGTTGAGTGAATAATTCAGTTAGGAATCAGTTCATGGGATTTTATTTTAGTTTTTACAAAACAGAGATTATTAGCCCCTTTCACACAGAATTATCTGAAAAAAAATATCCGAAAACAACTTTACCAGTAAATAAAAAAAAAGCCTTGTTCACACAAGCAATAATGTTTCAGAATTTTTTTCGTAAAAGACCGTACACGCATCCATTCCAAAATACCGGTGAATTCTGACATCAATAACCAGAAATGACCTCTAAATGGCTGCGCTTGTATTTGTAAACATAGAAGGTGTCAGACTTTTGTTGATGGTTTCACTTTTTTTTAAAGCTTTAGCACTCATGCAGCTGCTTTGTCACGACCGCAGTATTGTAAACAACTTTGATAAAAACATATGGAGGGACACTTTCGCATGTTGAGGTGTACATAAAATTTGTGTGCTGGCGCTCACCGGAGCACTCCTTCAAACGCATGAAGCAACTGAAGCCAAGCTTGAAGGTAAACAAACAGTGGTTTATCATAATCATTTTATCAATATTTTTTACACAGTTAGCACATAGAAATGTTATCTTACTAACATCTAGCAGCTAAATGTGTCTGGCAAAGTATTCAAAGGCTTTTATTTTATTAAACGGCGCAGATGTGAATGTGTCTGAAAGTTCTCATTGGCTGGAGTAGACATCTCACGTCAGCACGTTTTAAACATGAACCTGCTCTTTCCAGCAATTTTCCTTCTGCAATCACACAGAGCATCATTCCAGCAAATTATCAGTAATATTAAAACTTCTCTTTCTGGAAAATTGTCAGAACAAATTTACTGGTATTTTCAAAAAGGGGCTGTTCACACATATTCTCTTTCTGGAAAATTGTTGCTAGTTTTCTGGAAAGGTCTGTATGTGTGAAAGAGGCTAGTGTTTGCACTTGTACATAATATATGAGGTGAAGCCACTTATGAGTTTATGCAACGTTTTCTTAACAAAATAATAATAATAATAATTAAACACGCTTTTGTCAGATCTTTCGTCTAGCCACAGTCTAAACCCATAAAGAGCATTTTAAAACTGTTGGGAAAGGATAGAATGGCATGCGAAAAATATGAATGCTGTAAAATCATAGGGATAGACAACACAGATAAAGAAAACATTTTGTCTTCGTTGGATCTCTCTGCAGTCTCATTTTTTATTTTTTTTTTCTCTCCTCTACCCAAGGGTTTAAAATTTGCTGCTTTGAGAAATTAGTCACACACTACCAGTTGTTTGCCGACTTGCTTGGACTTGCCACTCCAAACAGCAGGTTCATTAACAGGAAACAATTAGCAACCAAGCTTACACATAGTACAACATCAGGAGGCTGTTGGTAAAACGACAGCATGAGTCCGCATATCTTGTGCTAAAATGAACCTATTCCTTTCACCCTTCTCATAACCGGGATCTCCCCAGCCATTATTACAACATATCCTATTTTAAATAAGCACAGAATGACTTCTTGTACAAAGAATAAAAAAAATGAATCTGCAGTTGATTGCGGTCAGGATTGGGCTAAATTGCCTGCTGGAGACAAAATATTGCACATCCCGGGGTTAATTCAGTAATGTGAGGATTTTACCATGAAGCCAATTCAGACGCAACCACAATTGCACTATTTCTCATTGGGCCAAGAATCCACAGGTGTCTGTTGGAGCAAATGTCAGGCTACATCTCATTTTTCCGGTACTGCTTTGAGCAAGGCTGCGAATGAAAGTGATCAGACCTCGGTTATTCTCTCTTTTCCTTTTAAATGAATAGTTCTGCCATCTTTATTTCATCTTGAAAGGAGTGCAATGTGACCCTGACCCACATCAAATCAAAGCGTTACCTAGGCTTATTAGCAGCACAAACCTGTATATCTTTCTCTCGTATTCCTTCTATCCCCCACTCTCTCTTTCTCTCTCTTTATCTGTTTTCCACCTGTGATCGCACAGTCTTATCTTCGGTGATATGCTGCTTGACCTTCCGTTCAGAGCCAGCTGTGAGGAGGTGCTTTGGTGGAGGAGAGGACACTGGAATGGATATTCATTAGTTATGAGATAGCCGTACGCATTCGTATGATGACCTCCAAGGATGTCGGGTAAAAGACAGCCAACAATGAGGGATGTGATTTAAAGCCTGCACTCCTCCTTTTACGGGGTGACCTTCCGCTACAACCCTGGCCTAGCTTTCATACTCATCTACCCATATTCAGACATCATCTGACATAATGGACTTCAACAGGCCCATCACGGCTGTAGATAATAACCTTCAATGTGTCATTGAATGAAGAAAGGATTTTTCCCAAACGATCTGTTTATGAGATAATTCGTAGTAATTAGCTCAGATTCTAACAGCCGCTCAGGAGAAATATCAATATAACTGAATAAAACAATGTCAGCTCCAGTGGTTTCATCAAATGTAATGTAATGTAATAGTAGTGGTTAAATTATAATGATTGATGCTCCGATATTAAGTATAATATTGTTTGCTGTACGGTTTGCTAAAGGAAATGTGCATTGTGAGTGGTCAACCTTTCAAGCGAGCAATTAGAATCTGTTTACATGTGCTAATTAAATACAATTAGGACCTAAAATTAACACTCGCTAAGCACCAAATGTGAGCAATAATCAACATTTGTAAGTATATGAGGCTTTTTTTAAATTAATTTTAATAGAGCTGTGCAAACAACATTAAATGGTAAACGTGTCAAAAGGGAATATTTTAATTCAGTCACTAAACTTCACTTAAATTAAGTCACTTAAATTAAATACTATGGATGTTTAATGGTTAATTTTAGTCCTAGCTCAGAATATTTACATTTGACTATTCATTCATTAATTTATTCATTCATTCATTCATTTTCCTTCGGCTTAGTTCTTTTATTAATCAAAGGTCACTACAGCGCAATGAACTGCCAACTTATCCTTCATATGTTTTACACAGCGGATGCCCTTCCAGCTGCATCTCAGTACTTGGAAACACCCCTATACGCTTACATTGCCACACTACAACCAATTTTAGTTCATTAAATTCACCTACACTCACCAGCCACTTTATTAGGTACATCTGTCCAACTGCTTGTTAACGCAAATTTGTGATCAGCCAATCACATGGCTGAAATTCAATGCATCTAGGCATGTAGACATGGTCAGGGCGATCTGCTGCAGTTGAAACGGAGCATCAGAATGGGGAAGAAAGATGATTCAAAAGACTTTGAATATGGCATGGTTGTTAGTGCCAGACGGTCTGAGTATTTCAGAAACTGCTGATCTACTGGGATTTTCATGCACAACCATCTCTATAGAGATGTTTCATCATCTTTACCGAGAATGGTCTGAAAAATAGAAAATATCCAGTGAGCGGCAGTTCTGTGGGCACAAATGCCTTTTGATGTCAGAGGAGAATGACCAGACTGGTTCGAGCTGATACCTCAACAGTTACTGCAACAGTAGCTCAAATAACCACTCGTTATAACTGAGGTATGCAGGAGAGCATCTCTGAATGCACAACATATCTAACCTTGAGGCTAATGGGCTACAGCAGCAGAAGACCAGCTAAAAACAGGAAACTGAGGCTACAATTCACAGAGCTCACCGATACTGGACAATGGAAGATTTAAAAAACGTTGCCGGGTCATAATTTGACGTCAACAACTTCAGTGGTTCATGGTAGTGGTGTAATGGTGTGGGGGATTTTTTTTCTTGCCACACTTTGAGTCCAGTAGTACGAATTGAGTATTGTGTCAACGCCACAGCCTACCTGAGTATTGTTGCTGACCTAGTCCATCCCTTTATGGCCACAGTGTATGCATATTCTGATGGCTACTTTCAGCCAGATAACGTGCCATGTCATATGCGCAAATCATCCTGAGCTGTTTTTTTGAACATGACAATGAGTTCACTGTACGCATACACAGCTGAAACTTGAACCAGTGAGCTTCTTGCTGTGGGGTGACAGTGCTAACCACTGAGCCACTGTGGAGTCCACGTTTGACCATATTTACAGTATTTACATTTAAAAATTAAGTCAAAATTAGGAAATCAAAACTTGTGCTACTGTCATTTTAAAAAAGAAATTGTGAAATGTTCACGTGATTCGTCAGTTTTCATCATAATAATATGAGTAGTTTGTTGCTGAGACTATTATTAACATAAACGTCTTCTAATAAAGAAATGCTTATAATGTAGACCAGACTTGATTTCTGTAACCTAACCTGAGAATAATAAATAATAAAGATAAATGTGTTAAGTTAAAAGTACACGTCGGAAAAAAAACGGTTCCATTATCGTGTAATATTATAATGTGTTCTCATTAGAGTTGGGAATGCTGAGGTCGAGCCTTGCAGTGGTAAGTACATCGGCGCTTCCATTTAGAAGTCAAATAATCCCTGGGTCCACTACTTGACGTCCCATCAATCATTCCACACACATACACAAGCACTCAATGAAAGCTGCAGAGGTGACAACGGATTTACACGAGAGATTGGGCCTGTTGTTAATTAGGTCCTATTGTATGAGCGATCCGCAAGCTCAATATCTTATGAATATTAGCTGCTGACAATTCATTAAAATGTCGGTATAACTTTGGCACTGACTGGTGGGGAGATTTGGCTAAGTGAAATAATGAAGCAGGGATATGGCTGTGCAGAAGTGTGACAGTAACAATATGCAGATTGCCAGGGCATTTTTGGCAGCAACTGAGATCTGGGATTTATTACAGGATTGTGAGAGGAACTCGGGGAAAAGGCCTCTCATCAGGCCAGCAAAATGGGCAATGAGCAGTATTTTTTTGAATATGGGTTAAAAAAAAAAAGTCTTTATATCCTTTCTATTTTGGTCCGATGAGTCAGTCATTTTGTACTATCGGGTGTTTGCTGTAAGGAAAACTCTACATTTTGAGAAGTTGCACTTTCAAATGAGTAATTAGAGTATTTAAATAAGCCAATTAAATGCAATTAGAAGCATCAAAATAGTCATTTTCCACCTTTCTTTCACTGTTAAGATATATATGAATGGTCAAATTCACATGAGCACTTTAGCAGTTTTTGTTCATTAATATTTATTTACCAGAATATGAGGGATTAACTGATGTCAGCATCCATCAGACACTTTTATTGGAAGTTTGGTTGTCTCCGTGCAGTTTAATTATCGTTTCCATGATGGGGCCTGTTCCAAACCCTGCCAAACTTTAATAAAACGTGACTGATTGATTGGGGTTCGGTGCAAAGCAAAGCTAATTAAGGTTGGATGGAGGAGTATGCAATTAGGAGTGTAGCGGTGCATCCTCCGCTGTGAAGATGTGGGAGATGTATACATCCCCTTGATGTGTTTCCAGAGAGAGTTATCTCCAAGACCGTCCATCCTACCATCGAATGACTGATGTTTTTATTTATTTAGCCTGCGAGAGCTTATGGCTAAGCACTGTTTACGCTCACTATCTTAATTGCTATGGAAATTAATGCAAAATGGCACTAGAGTCAATCAAGTGAAGAGTTCAATTTAAAGAAGATTGCACAGAATGGACCGATCATTAAAAAACAGTGTTGGCTATATAACTCTCGTGATATGCTCCAGAAGAGAACTCCTCAGTCAAGCTCTTTGAAATCTACCATTCTGCAGAGTTCAGTTCTATCCCTGCTCTGGCACACCTGCCTGTAATTTTCAAATGAACTGAAAGACCTTGATTAGCCGGTTCAGGTGTGTTTGATTAGAGTTTAAACTAAAGCTGACAGAAATTGTAGTTTTCCAGGAACATGACTCAATGTTCTCATTTTAGATCCTACAGAACATTTGCATGCAGTAGCACTGACATTCTCAAACCCTATGTATCACAGAATAAGAGTTAGTCTAAACATTTATTCAAGTTTTTTTTTCTAATCATTGTAATAAAATTTAAACATGTCTAAATACTGCAAAAAAGTGTCTTTTAAAGTGCCCCAATTATGGATTTTAGAAAATTACCTTTCAAGCACTGTTAAACACTGTGAATGGAAATATCCAGCTGAGTTTTAAATCTGAAAGTGGACCATGTATAAAGTTATTCAAAAAGAAAGAATTGACTCAGAGTCATTAATATGAGTCATCCTCCAAGTGGATCTTTAGTCGTTTCATCGAGCTGTCTGAATAAATCAGTGCGGGGGATCGAATTGCATCATGCCACAAAGATGCGGTGTTCTGCGCTTTGATGGAAAATCTTTTTTTTTTTTTTTGACTGCTTAAAGATGAGGCTGTAAGGAATAAATGGTTAAAGTAATAATTAATTGTCAAAACAATACAACAGTATAGCTCAAACCTTGTGATTTGTCACTCTGATTTTACTAAACAGTGTTTCCTCTAGGATTTTATCCAGCTGTGGAAAAAATCCAAAAAATTCAGGTTTTACATAGATCTACCAACTATCTATGGCGTTATTTCAATGAAAAATGTCATGAACGCATTATCACAAGTCGAGATCAAATTTATGTAAAAATGTATTATGTAATCAATGTGCAGAGCCATAGACCTTTATCTATTAATTAAGTATAATTATGGAAACTGCGTTCATCTTAACTGAAAGCTACGACGTGTTTGCTGGCCTCATGCATCACGCACTAGTCAGTCAGTCAGCAAGTCACCTTAAAAGGTTAAACAAATCACGCACAGCACTACTACGATTACAGAAAAGTTTGCGCTGTTATAATTCACCTCCCTTTTAATATGTTTTGGTGCGATTATAACTCACTACTGAAAAAGCAACAACGACTGAATGTTTTGAATGAGAAGCTGTAATGTAGCCGTGGCAGGTAGAATTTTGGTGTGGCGCCCCTTAATGGATAAGGGGCCCCTTAACCTGTATGTTTGATTAAAATGGTTGCCATTTTGTTTTCTGTAACATGAAAAATATGTATTTAATTTAAGTTGTGTTCGCACTATGGAGCTTGTTGGTCTCTATTTAATAAGGGTGTCACGATCCTCCAAATCCTCGATTCGATTATATTTTCGATTCTAAAGGCACGACTCGATTAGATTTTCGATTATGAATAATTAATTAATTAATGACCAATTAATTATTTGTAGCCTGCCGTTTAAACGACCTGACCTGCATGGTCTTTGTTTTACCCATAAACAAATCATACAGTAAATGAATAAAAGCAAGATACACACATAATTACCACCTGTCAATCACTTTTTTCTGCGGGACTCGTGAATAGGCAGTGATCTGTGTCGTTATAATGGCCGTAAAATAGACGCACAACCAACAGGAACCAGCCAACAGTATCTGAGGTGTGCGCTAAAATGACTAAGTACCAGTGAGTGAAAGATTGAAGCAGTCCTCTGACTGCCTGGACCTGCTGTCTCGAGCGCATGGCTGTGTGTGCGGCTGTGTCTGTGTGGTCACGTGATGTGCATTTTCAGAGGTAGAGAGGAAGGTGGGCTGCTCAGAAATGCTACACGCCACTGTGGATGTCAAATCGTTGTCGTTCTAAAATGCCATTTAAAAACAAAGACAGTATAAACAGGGCCTGAGTGTGTACTTTTCGCGAGCGGTTTGCAACAGGGGCGGGCGGAGGATCGCGATGCGGGTGTTGTCTATCGGACGAACCGTACGTAATACGTACATAGCAGAGCTTGCAAAACTTTTTTTTTTTTTGTCGACAACACGAACGTTGTCAACATAACTCACTGGAAATCCAAAATGCTTACACACCGGCGACTTCATTGAAAGAGGAGAGGGTTTAAGTTCTGTCGACGGGTCTCCTTCTGCAGTTTAACAAGCACTTCAACAAGCCTGTTTTTTTCCTGCTTGGCAAGCCAAGCTGACGTGACATGGGGGCGTGGCAGCATCAACGATTCTATTTTTTGATTCGATAATCGACATTGAGCATAAATTTCAATCGATTTCGATTTGACACCCCTACTATTTAACCAGCTAAAGTGGCTTTCGCACAGGATGCGGGAAGTGCTGCTCTATGAAACCCATTCATTTCAATGGCTTGAACCACACTGACCAAATTACACACAGCAAAGCACACCTTCAAAAGCTTATGCATGCGATGCGGTCAAAGTTCAAAAACAGTTTTTTGGCCCGTGTTGATTAATATTGAATGCTTGTCATTATTTTTACTATTGTTATGAATAATAGAGTAAACACTTGCATCAGTGCTTTTTTGCATGTTCCTACATTGGGTTCACACATATACTGTACCATGGCTGATGCAGCATCATAGTGCAACACCTAATTAGCTGTGATGACGTTTCATTTCCACACATGCTGCGCGCAATAAACCAATCACAACACCCTGAGTCTTCACAACTACAGTATCAGCGTCACACAAAGAAAGGATTTCCACTGACCAAAATCACTGAACAAATCATATGCGAGTCTTTGGAATAGTTCGATAAGTCTGAATGCATATAATAAGACAATGAAGTGTTCGGGACAAAACCAAAACATGACCATTTGTAATTTATAATTAAAATAGTGACATTGACAGCTACTGTCCTGCCATGCATGATGCAGCATTTCAAGTAGTTTTTGTATGTGAACCTTTTCAAAAACCCAAAGGAAAAAGTAGTTTTTGGTACATAGTTTTCTTATAAAAGCTTACCTTTTAAGCTACAGAACACGTTCACCAGCATTTTACATCAGCATTTTATTAATGCCAGGTAGCTCTGCCCAGACCTAAATCTCATTGGATTTTTCTTATGTATATTAATTAGCAAATATGGATGAGCAGACACTGATTATGTATATTTAAAAATGGATTATACACAAATCCCAGTTAAGCATCATAGACTTAATGAAATTACAAGTTAAATGTTTTGTGATCAGCAGTAGGTTGTGATGTTTTAAATGTAACATTTTGGCTGGCTTGTGTTTTGTGATAAAACTTTTATTTAAAGAGACTATTTTTCTCAGAATTGCAATTTAAGCAAGGTAAAATTGAGATCTTCTATTATAAGAACTTTCATTGTGAAATTTAAATAATAAAATGTACAATTGCAATTTTTTAATTTTTTTTTATATTTTACAAATTTTAAGAATTTATATTTCTCAAATCTGAATTGTATGAATTCAGTTATTGATTCATTGATTCATTCATCTCTCCTGTCTACCAATTTTAATAACTATCTTTACTATCTTTTTATAGCTGTGACTGGTGCTACACAAAGCTAGTTTTTGAGCAAATATCCAAATGCTTCTTTTCTCTAGCAGTTTTTTTTATGCTGTGTTCATACATCTAATTTAAAATGTTTTACTAATGTTGTTTCTGGACAGGTCTGGTTGTCACATATGTGTTATATTAATTAAATTAATTATTCTAATACATTCTATGAACTTCTGTATTTAGTAGGTTAATTAATGGCGAATTCCACTTGTCACCAATTACACTGTAAATATACCCTACTAATGGTTATAATTCAGTGAACTTCTATACCTATTTTTCCCCCATTGCCAATAACTCAGACACTGTTCTGTTGCTTTTTTTAAACCAACACTTTACATAAATTGTGTGGCACTATTTTTATTTTTATTATTTCATTTCAAATCATCTAGTCATAAAAAAATCAGACTGTTCTGAACTTTTTCTCTCCCTAACTCCGAGAAACTTTCTCCCTGGCATCTGCAATGGCATCCGTGCAAGTGTCGACCACTTAACGACACCTGTCTGTACCATATGGGGACATTTCGAAAGTGTGCTTTTTTCCCCCTCAAATGTGCAGGTGAGCAATTTGCTGTCAGCAGATTCTATTACATTGGACAGGCTGCCTGCAAAGTGAGGGAGGGGCCGTGGGGCAGGGCAGCGAAATGCAAGTCTCTCTTTCTCACTTGATATTTGCCAGAGCGTGGCTGCACCTGTTCGAGGCTGGTGAATAATCATACACAGAGGGAGATTTGACGGCCAACATGCGGTAGCATATTGCCTGGAGATTGCCACGTATATCAGTTTGCGGCTCCACGTGGCAAGGGACTTAACGCCATTTGTGATGAGGCTTTGCCATTAGCTAAATGAGTGTCATATTAGCCACATTGCCAGTATCATAGAGCAAAATCTTTTTCAATTGTGTTGCATTCAAATCTACTTCTAGTGTTTGGTCTAACCTGAAAAACTGGCCAAAAACAAAAAAGCTTCACACAAAGGCAGTCTGAGAAATTCATATCGTCTCATATGTAAGAGTATCAGGAGATATAACACTCTCTTTAATTTTGTGGTTTGACTGAAGCTGGCATGGTGACCAACTTAATGCGCTTTGCAGGGTCCAAAGCGTCTCAGGTTTGGAGCTCTGGGGGCAATGAAACCAGACTCTGTGGTTTTCATGTGTGGGCCGAAATTGACTGTAGAGTTTCGGCAAAGAGAGAGAGGAAGAGAGACTAGTTCTTTGTTCCTCTTGAAATTTGATGAGGATGACATTTTCAGATTGTCATTGTTATTCCTGTGGTAAATTTACTTTTCCCTGTTAATTCAAGTCATGTTTATTTCTATAGCGCTTTTAAGAGCTACATGATTTTGGCTAAAATGAGAATCGCGATTCTTTTGCTTAAAATAAAGATCACAGCGGAATGAAACGCCAACTTATCCAGCAAGTTTTTATGCAGCGGATGCCCTTCCAACCGCAACCCATCTTTGGTAAACATCCACACACACACATTCACACACACATTCATACACTACGGACAATTTAGCCTACCCAATTCACCTGTACCGCATGTCTTTGGACTGTGGGCGAACCGGAGCACCTGGAGAAAACCCATGCGAAGGCAGGGAGAACATGCAAACTCCATACAGAAATGCCAACTGAGCCGAGGTTCGAACCAGCGACCCTGCGCCACTGCCTCGACCTCTCACGATTCAATAGTTGTAAAATAAAGATTAATATGAGTCGGCTATTATTATTGTTATTTCTCAAACATATGGTAAAAAAAAAAAAACAATATGTGTAGGTCTACTGTTGGTTAAAATGCTAAATTTTGAATAGACTAATAGATAATGGTTGACTTAGACAGAATTTTGCCTTTTCTTCTCTCCAGAACTTGAAAATACGATTGGCAGAATCGTGGAAATGCTGGATTAAGACCATCTAGAGGGTCGATTTGAGATCACAATCTTTTTTTGATTAACCTTGCAGCTCTAGTGCTTTTAGACAGGAGTCAGTCTCATGCTGTCTGCTTCTCCATGACCACGACAGCATCAGCTCAGGATACGGCCTGGTCCAGGATTATGGATACCTTAGCAACATTTCTTCACAGGACTTGTATTGCATCAATGGTGCTGCTTAATCTCTAGGGGTGTCTGGATGAGTATCCCCAGGTGGAAATAGAGAATAAATAAGTAGCGTAGCTGCTGTTTATATTGTATTTAAATAAGATGCAAACATAAATGAATGATATAAATAAAAATAGTAGTTATACAAAAAACATAGAAACAAAGATGTAAAGCATATGAGTATTTCTAACAAAATGTCAGCTGCAGTTAATGATGTTGAAGATGTTACATTTTGAATAGAATAGAATAGAATAGAATAGAAAAGAATAGAATAGAATAGAATAGAATAGAAGACTTAAAAAGCAGTCACACACAGAGATATATTAGGTAAGCATGAAACATTATTAAAGCATTATTTAGCCTTGAGAGAATTATAGTGACAGCCGTTATTTTCAGAGTAGCACATTTAAATCAAACAAACCCTGCTTATCACTGCTATACTTAAGTTAAATAGTCAGTCATAATACCTTTGGCCTTTTACCTTATGAGCTAACATCTCCAATGTGGTGAATGAATTGCACATTGTTCATTTGCAATGTATGATTGGACTCCCAAAAGAATTATTGTTTTTTATTTATTTTTTTTACACAAAATCGTGTTTTAGACAGAAAATAACAGTTTTTATCTCCAAGATAATAACTGGATGCCCATCACATGCAACAAGTTGAGGTCACATGAAAACAATGGAGCATTCTTCCATTTGAAATATGTATTACAGCGTAATGAGAGCTTTCTCAGGAGCACTTTTTTTCAGTTAATAAATGTTGCTCTGTGCTTTGGGTCTTGTGTTGACCCCTGTTGGTCAGTTACTGAACTGCAGTAGTTTCTTCCCCGCTCAATTGAAAACTATAGCAAATAATTTAATGCATCTAATTCTTTTCATAATCTTGAGAAGGTCAATAACCTACATTCTATTACTCTGTTTAAAGGTAAACATTGTGATTTACTGTTAATAGGGCTTCACCTATTTGAGAGAGAGAGAGAGAGTCATGATTTCAGTTGCCCTCATTTGAACAAATACATCATATCAAATGCTTGAAGAGTTTCAGACTTTCATATATCTTTTGAGAGTAACTTCTGCACTTCATCTTATCCAGAGGCTGGGGCTGGAACCAGAGTTCCTCAGGGTTGAAATAAGCTCTGGAAACTGCAGAGCACACCAGGCTTTTATTGACTCATATTGGGGAAGCAGAGAGAGAGAGAGAGAAAGAGAGAGAGAAGTAATATATCGCTTCCTCCCAGGATTCTGCTGAAGTGTGCCTCTCTCCTGTTTAATCTCACTGAACCTGGAAGCGAAGTGTGTGCGCGCGCATGTGTGTTTATGCCATTTGTGTATGTGGGCTTTATTACAAACCTATTGGAGGCCACGGAGGCCTCTTAACCTAGTAAAATATCTATTTCTTATAATTAACTATTGATGAAAATGAGAGCTTGGATGTGCATTTTAATCAGTCGAAGCTCTGATGGAGCTGTGGGGAGTCTCGCATATTTCTGAATTAGATTTTTAAGAAATATAATTATCATTAATAATAATGTCAGAATGCAAGTAACTGATACTTTTCCCATTACATTTATGTGCTTAATACCAGGCTGTAATAAGGAGTTAAATGATCAAATGAGACACATTAAGTGAGTAAATGAGACTCCGCTGACAGACTTTAATGGAAAATGAAAACCTTAGAGATGAAAAGTGAATAAAACAGACCTGCTTCATCTATCAGCATCTGTTTTAGGTGAAAACGTTTCAAAATGCAACTTAACCTCTGTTGTATCACCTTCACGCAATAGTGCGCCTGAATATTAATATGTCAGAGCCCAAACTGTGATTTTTCACTTTTATGTAAAAGCATGATACGCTTCTTGAATTTCTCACTCTTGTCATATTTCCAGGCAATGTAACAAATTCCAAAGTGGGGACACCAGCTCGTGTCACCTAATCTGAATAAATGTGAAGGGGGCAGCCAATCAAAGTGTAGTTTGTCAGTATTGCTTTCACTTTGCTTTTTGTTGTACAAGAAAAGCTGTTTGCACTGGGAGAGAGAGAGTGGGAGAGAGTCTCAAATTGACAACAGGAACAATTGCTGACTGAAGAACAGAGGGAAAGTAAATTGTATTTCAGGGAAGAAATTGACCTATTGACTTTGTTTCTTAGAAAGAACAGAGTGACTGTTCTGGAAAGTTTTAGCAGACAAAACAAATAGTGTAAACAAAATTTCATAAATAGCTAACATCATCCACCATCTGTCTTTGGAAACAATGACAGAACTCTTAAAAACACCAAAATTAATCTTTGAACCTGCAAGAGGCAAAAAGCAAATAAAGAAAGATGAAACAGACACTGGGAGCTAAGGCACAGAAAAAATAGATCATGTCAGGTAACCAACAGTCATAATCAACACCATGTTTCCACATTGAGAACGCAAAAATTATTTATACATGAAAATTATTCATACGAACTTGATGGATCATTGACATACCCAGCGGGTGAAAAATGCTTGTGTCTGACATCCTTAAACTATGATCAGGCTGTGTAAAATCAATATCAAGAGATTCATCTTGAAATATTACATGCGCTTGGCAGCTTGCTAAATATAACATGCTATAAATTATGTTTTGTGGTGTTTTTGGTAGTGATACTCAGATCAAGGTTGTAATTCACTTTAGATTTGCCAATGGTGGCACTGTGTTGACTGACTACAGTAATATGTTGATGAGTGAATATCTCAAAAAATATGTTTATTAGCATTTATCAAACCTTGGAAGAAGATAAATGAGTAAATGCTAAATAAGGATATCTAACATGCTGAAAAGGATATTTTTTTAAAGCTCAAGATGCAGATGCCAGCTCCTTTGAAATGCCATTTGTATTCATGATGGTTGTTAGATATTTCTGAAAAACCTTATAGAATTTATACAAAGTTTTGGTTTGAATGAATCCATAAATGCAAGTTGTGTTACCATCAATTTAGATGCCTTAATCATCACTGTCAAATAGATTGTCAAACATTTTTCAAGGCTATTCATATGTTATCTGTAACATGTACATTTCATACAATGAATATAATCACATTTTTTATTATAAGTGCAATCACAGAAATAGATATAAAGGGCCCTATTATACTCCCGTCACAATAAGGCACAGGATGTGTATGGCACGATTTGTTGCATTTTAAAACCAGCACAACTCTAATTTTCACGTTTTGCACCATGTTTAAATAGCAAATCTATTTGTGCCACTTCATAGACCATGGGTGTTCCAGTCTGACTAAAAAAAGAGGTGTGTTAAGGTGCATTGCTGGCGGTTTTGTCAACTGAAAGCTGGTCTAAAGTCCAGCTCAGAGTGCATTAGTTATGCGCCTATGCAGGTCGAGGGTTTCACGTTGCTTAATACACACATGATGTACAGCAATGCACAAATATCTTTACATATGAAAAAATAAAGGATTAAATGTTACAAAAATCATTCATTTCTACTTAAATATAACTACTACCTCCATGCTTTCCTCACCTCTGGGGTGAAATAATTGTATGCATTTACATTTGTTTTAATAAAAACAAGTTTAGAACTGTCCGCCTGTCGGGTTCTGGAGACATGCATCTCCATATGGGGCATAAGAACAGGATGTGTGTTTTGATAGCCTAAAACCACACTTGACCACACTTTGTTATTATTGTTCATTTATTAGTTTGCTGGGAATTAGAACTGAATTTAGAAGTAGTTTTGAAACAAATCTTTGCTTTTAACAAACAAATTTAAATATGTAGGCTAGGTTAGGGCTGATAGACGATGCCATCGTCCATCGCCGATGGCCAATAGACAACACAATGCTGAGCTGGCATTGCCGATCCTCTGCCCCGCCTCCACTCACAAAAAATACATACTTAGGCCTCATTTACACTAATACTTCTCAGTATTAAAATTGCATTTTAGAACGAAAATGATCCACACCGTGTTTTACCTAACATTTCTGAACAGCCCTCCGCCCACTGAAAACGCACATCATGTGACCACACACACACAGCCACAGCCACACACTGCCATGCACTCATCTTAGTTCCAGAGAGCAGTGCACGTCGGACAGTTTATCAAGGATGTACTGCTGGATCGCGTCTTACTATAGTTGTTAAACATGATATTTAATTAATCTTGTCTCTATAACGACTCTTCTGTCTTTTGAATCTATCAGGTAACGTGTCACAGCGTCAGTAAACTATTTCAGTCTTTCGCTTTCACACTTGTACTTAGTAATTTTAGTGGAAACCTCAATTACTGTTGGTTGTGCACCTTTTTTACCGGCCAACCTTCCACGGAAAAAGTGATTGACAGGTGGTAATTAGTGTGCAACTTATCTTTATTTATTTCTAATTTAATTATGGGTAAAACAAAGACCATGTGGGTCAGGTAGTTGAAACGGTAGGCTACAAATAATTAATTTGTTATTAATTCATTATTCATAAATGATTAATTAACCTCCGCCTATGACGGTGATGCCATCGTCTATCACTATGTTTCACATTAGACATCATACGATTCCAAATTGGTCGACATCCCCCAAGCCTAATGTAGGCTAATGGATGTCTTCAGTGGAATGAGCTTCTACCATTTTCTTACTCCACGAAAGTAAAGGAGTAAAGAGTAAAAGTAAAGTAAAAAGAAAGTAAAGAGGCAAAATGGAGGAGACTCTTTCTTTCTCCTCGTGCTGCAGATGGTCTGTTTTCTCACTAGTGAAGCGTTCACTCTTTCCACTTACCAAGTCCGCCATGTAAATAACCAATGTGACATGGTGCAACGCAACTAAATCTTAAAGAGAATGGGTGATGAGACTCTGATTGGTTTAATGCACATTATGCTCAAAAACACACCCATAACCCTGTTAGAACATGTTCGGGGGCGCAAATCGTGTTTTTCTGTCCTAAAAATAGCAAGTGTGGATTCGAACATGCCTGTAATGCTTTTGCACCATGCATGCGCTTTAGCCTTTGCTCCTAAATCGTTAAAATAGAGCCCAAAGTGTTTATTGTGTTTGTATAAGTGCTATACAGACATGAATGTTGGATCGACCCATGGTTAAAATACTTTCACAGCAATAAAAAGTACTGTCAGAGATAAAGGAGTCTTATTTATAGATTTATTTGTCTGTTTGTTTGTCTGTCTGATGGAAATGTCACTTTGTGGACAATAGGGATTATGATGATTATACTCTGTGCATAGTTCAAAGCTTCAGCTTCAGAGGAATAGCAGAAGGATAGAGGCAGATCTTAGCCCTTGCTAAAACAAATAAACATATAAACAGTTCTTTTAATGTGGCTCCTCCTTTCAGTCTGTCTCGGTCTCACAAAACATTCTCACAATGAAAACACAGGCCTTTGATGAAGGGGATGGGATTAGGATAGGATAGAAAAGAATTTAATGGAGTGGTGAGGATTATAGTCGCAGTGCTGTAGGAGATATTTGGTGTTGTGCTCGTCGTGACCATGAGGATTTCTGTTCCTTTGGCAGGGACAGGTGTGTCAAACACAGCACAGTTCAATAGATGGACGAACAGCTTGTTTGATTGCTCTCTTTTAATATTAGAATGTGTTTAAATTTATGGTGTACCATTAGTGGAATGGTTAAAGGGGGAGCTTTTTGCTCAAAATAGCCCACATATCATTTATTTTACTATGCTACATGCCTATCATTGAGTGGAAGCTAAAACATACTGGCACAAATCATACACCTGACACAATGTGCACATCTGACACAAACGCCAGGTGCAATGCAAGGGTTTTCTGGTTTCACCATGACACGATGATCATTTTCAGATCTTCTTCCATGTTGTTTAAATAGCAAATGCTTTTCTGTTCATTTGTATGCCAATGGGCATGGTTGGTGTGTTCTGGGATCTAATGTATACAGTTAATGTGGTGTACACACAAAATAGAGGTGGAAATGTGTGTATGCCACTTCCGACACAAGTCTATACAAAATAAACAGACCTGACAGGATACACACTCAGAAATAAAGGTAAAATACACATCCTTTTTTACCTAACCATTCAACGTTTGTACCCTTTAACTGCCTGCACTACTAAATGGCTGACCATATTTTGACTGTTTTAATTAATGACTGGTAAAGTCATTTAAAGAATGACTGTTTTAAATAATAGTTTACACTACATACCATTATTGGTTTACAAAAAAAATCAAACAAGCATAATCCTGTTGGTTTCTGTAGGCAAAAAAATGCTTTGAGTGTGTTAACTAGCAACATTAGGAGTTAAAAGATGCAATCCATTTTTTTTCTTTGTGTGGCAGTTAAAGGCTTAAAGATACGTACCACTATAAAAAAATAATGCAAATGTCTGCCTTATAGTACCTTTAAGATACAAATTTGCAACCCAAATATACAAATTTATACCTGTAAGTACCAACATGCACAGTATAGTGTATAGTACCATAGTATTTATTTTTTTAAAAAGGTATACCACCCCAGCGACAGGTTTGTACTGTACCTTTATTTCTGAGAGTGAAGTAAACTGTAAGTATTGACTTAAACCCCCCCAAATTATCATATGGGCCATAATCATTAATAAATCTATTCAAAATAATTTTAGCATACATCCACATTTAGCATGATTTCTACACCAAGTTTTATAAATGTGACCACTGGTGCGTTGTTGGCACATTGCTATTTTAAGGCTGCTTAAACCGACTGCTCCACTGATCAACTGGAAACTCGTCTAAAATCAATTGTACAATGTTTATTAAGTTTATCATTTAAAGATTTATATTTAATAATTACTTAATTAATAATATAGGCATTACTAATATAGACTAATGGATTATGCATTATTCAAAGCAGTACATAAACCTGTCATATAAACAAAATGAAAGAATTACAACATTTAAAAATATTGCATGGTCTTGTTCCATAGATGACAAGCCCGTATATAATTTTATACATTGTATTAAACTGTTTCCTCTCTAGAGAAGTGCTCTTGCACTTGGAAATTATATTGTGTAAATAGCGAATCCACAGCATGAGCACAACTGGCTCCTAAAAGAGATGGGAGATGAGACTCTGATTGTTTTAACACGTTATGCGCAAAATGCACCCATGACTCACAGAGGTAAGGGAGTTTGTGACATCACAGTTTAGGAAAATCTGAAACTGTGTACACTTTCAGACACTGCTTGTGATGATTAAAGCTCCAGTGAAGTGCTTTGAAATGTGCATTTTGTATACGATGTTTGACGTAATCTCTGCTGAAACATGAAGACAGGGGAGGACATATAGTAGCTTCTCCCTTTAAAAAACAAAACAAAACTTGTAGCGTTTTTATCACTGTGCTGGTAAGAGTGTTTAAGGTTAAGTTAGAGCTGCACCATTCTGACTAAAATGAGAATCGCAATTTTTTTTGCCTAAAATAAAGATCACGATTTTCTCACGATTCTGTAGATGTAAAATGAAGGCGAATATGAGTGGGATATTATTAATGGTATTCTCAAACATTTAGTAAAACAGCAATAGGCTTTAAGTAGCTGTACTGTTGGTTAAATTGCTAAATTTTGTATAGACTTGGAATGGTGGACTTAAACAGACTTTAGATTTGTCCTGGTCATTAATGCTGCTGATAATTCTCATGTTGAATTACTGCGTTTGAGACATATGCTTACAATCTGTCATTTTCTGTTTAAAATCTGTCACTGACGTGATTTTTGTGAATACAGTAACTGGGTGGGTATTTTTGCATTTCGGCGGGTTTTGGATACTTTTTGGGCTGGAATCAGTCAGCTATATAGAGCAACAGTGTGTGCGCTTTCAATTTCATTTCCACTGCTAAGAGCGGTTCACTTCCCACGAGGCTCCCAAACAATCACTCTGTACCACAAACTGAATGTTTTTTACAACATTATTAACGTTACCTGTAATTCACAGCCTATTTCTGTTCACTTAAGTAGGCTTCATTCAGGGCGCGCGCGCACTCTCTCTGTGGTAACAGCTGACGGTCAGCTCACGTCACGTGTGATTTTGCGTTCGTAAACACATTACATGGAGACAGAAATGGCATTTTTGAGGTGAATTATATCTTATAAATACAGCATGTGACTCCTTCAACATCATTTGGAGGTGTCCACGTTGCTGAACAATGCATGTAAAACAATGTGAAGACTTGTGCGGCCACTTTCGGTTCTCCCCTGAACATGAAAATATGATTGACAGAATCGTAGAAATGCTTAATTAAGATCGTCTAGGGGGTCGAATCGAGATTGCAATATTTTTATGATTAATTGTGCAGCTCTAAGTTAAGTGCATCAAATGAAAAGCAAATAAGCATATAAAATATTTACATAAAGTTGATTTAGGCAGAAGTAAAACATTGCTAGCTTTGGATGTTTATGTCTTCCAAATGTGAATTTTGACTCTGCTTTGGAGCACACTAGATATTCTTACTAACTATCATGCTGATACTGATCTAAAAAGAATGTTAATTTAAGTTGACTGGAACTTAAAAAATAAATGAATAAATAAAAGAAGCTGAATTTTCTTAATCATTAGAAGCTGGTTGTTGACACTCTGGTCACACATCATTGTTCAAACACTAGATTTTTTTTAAGTGGTGCTTTGGCTTCATTTTTATGCTGCTTCAGCAGGAAATTATACCACTTTAAGTTGGATGCACGCTGTATGAATTAATTCACAAATTTTGCAAACCCTAAAAGGTTGCGCTGATTCTGGGCCAATATCTGAAGTGTTTGATTGCTAGTTTGACATGTTTGCCAACAGCTGATTAATGGCCATTGTGATTGAATTTCAACTCCAGTGAAATTTGGACAACTATCCACCACTTGCTCTACATAGATTTTCAAAGACGAGTCTTTGAAATGATTATTCATTGTATTTGTTTACACAAATTGATTTCATTCTATTAGCTAATTGTAATGTGCTGCTGATGTACAATTTTGAAATGTCCGTTTTTAGGGCTGAGCAATTTGGCTTAAAATGAAAATCTCGATTAATTGAACATTTTACCTCGATTACGATTAATGATCAATTATTTTCTTTGTTTAATTTTTTTTGCTTTTTGTTCACTGACAGGTTTTGTACCGTAAATATGCTCACATATTTTAAGTAGGATATTTCTGAATGAAGGGTGCATTGCTTGATTTTTTTTTTAATAATTGAAGGAATCACACACTATGTACTGTCTATGATTATTTATTGAACATCAATGTTGAACAACTGGAATAAAATCACACATTGTCTAATATAAACTTTTCTTTTTGAAAAAAGGTAAAACAATTAACTTTTAGACATTATTTTCAATGTTTAATTGTATTAAAAAGTGTAAAATAAGTAAGGCTCAAGAATGGGTCCATCATCCAACTTGACCAGGGATCAGATGTGGCCGTAAACCCTTGACTCCACACTTGGTAGGAAAAGTAATTGCAAAAGTTTGATCAATTCTATGTTCTGAATGTCGATTAGAATTACTTTTCAATTAATTGCCCAGCCCTATCCATTTAAGTGTCTGTTTTAGTTTCTGTTCAGTATCTGTTTTAAACAGGTCTTGACTGTCCTACAGTTTGGCATTGATGACAACTAAGATCACACATTCTGACATGTCTTATGGCTGGGAACATATTTGTACATTCTGACAGGCAGCAGTCATAAGGGATTATTATAATTCGTACAGTGTGTACCTGGCTTCAGGGTCCCTCATTCAACTGTTTTATTTTTTGCATTTCAATTGTACATGGTTTTATTTTTTATGTTTAAATATTGCAAGCAGTATTTTAGGGCTGTTTTTGTAACTTAGTTTTGGTAATAAATGTCATCAGGTACTTGCTTTGCCTTTTTTTGTCAGTTGTATTGCATTCCGAACACTAACCGTTTTACCCTTTGTTTTGTTTTAACACATTTTTGAGATGTTGACAATCATTTATATGTAAATCACATATATGTATGTATGTATGTATGTATGTATGTATGTATGTATGTATGTATGTATGTATGTATGTATGTATGTATATATGTATGTATGTATGTTTGTATGTATATCCCACACTGCTAAAACCACTATTAGTACACATATATTTTACAAAAAGAGAACTTTGTTTGTTTTTGCGTTATTTCGAGCAAAGCTCTCTATTGTGTATGAGATGCAACTACATTAATATGCATAATATAGCTCTGTAATTGAAAAAGTGGAAGGAGAAGAATTGTTTGGAGACATTAGTTGTCAGTGTTTTGTTTTCAATTTCCCGATGTGAGAGTGCAGCTGTAGTTACGTGTGGGTTACAGTGCTCTGATAACACGCAACGTAAATACATTTGTAAGGAACCTTTTTTTACCAGAGAGCTTTTCACATCTGAATATGTTGAAATTCGGATTTGCCGCTCATCTTCTTTGAAATATGATGCGGTTCCAGTTTGTGTTGATTGTCCTGTCTCAGTAGATTTGTTAAGTGTGATCAGTGTTCTTTGTTTATTCGGAGGCAAAGTTAGTTAGTATCATCAGCAGTACTCTTTCAGTTTTTAAAGACATACCTTAGTCAAAATGATTGTCACTTTGACTACCACGCCACTAGCTTGCATGGTTTAGGATTGGTAGAGCTACGCATCGATGGATTTGCTCTTCAGTATTTAGGCCCTCAGTAGTGATTATTAAAACACACTGAACTGAACTGAACTTAAACACTAAATAGTGAACTACACTGTTCCAATATACTATGATCTTTTATGTGCAGCTGCTTTGACACAATCTACATTGTAAAAGCACTATACAAATAAAAGTGAATTGAACTGAATTGAAAATCAGCGCGTCTGAACTGAAACTCCCATTTTATGCAAATCCTTCCACCTTTCCCTCCCCCAACACTCCCACCTAAACAGAGCTGGACTCACCCACTTTCCTGATTTTTTTATTTTTTATTTTTTAAACTAGAGGTGTGAAAACACTCTGCTGAGATGGCGGGGTTTCGTGGTCCTTTAAAATTCATGTTTTTTTTTTTTCTTTTTCAAACAGATTTCTTTCTTGGTGACAGAATATTCATATGCTGTGTTTAGATTAAAAAATATAGAGTATATGTCTTTTGTTACAAAGTATTAGTTTTCTGTGCACAAGCTGCTGTGGCCCGTCAACTCAGCTCTGTGTGACGAATAGCATGTGCTCAGAGTCCGGAACAATTTTTAATGCTAACGTTTTCCATATGCAATATTTGCAAATACTTGCTATAACAGTCCACTAAACAAGTTCATTATCAGCGCAATTATGCTGATCCATTGTTAAGCAGTGAAGCTATTTTAAACAGCCAACATAAGGAAATAAATATATGAAAATATGCAAGATGGCATCTTTTTTCAGCTCGTAGACAAATTGCAAACAATAAGTGAGTGTTCATCAGAAAACAGGCAGAGGTGGAGCTTTGGCCGATTGCTTTAAAGATTAAATGCACACTCATATGCATTTTCTCTCTCTTCAGAGGAAGTGCTGTGCTGCTGACTGTGAGTGTTTGCCCCTTAGTGTGCTCACGGTGAAGCATTGGATTTTCATGAAGTGTAAAAGTCTCTAAAAGCTGCGTTTTATATCTGAGGAGAGCATGTCTGTCGCAGATGTGCGCTGCAAATCGACTGAGCTAATTGCTGCATTTTGCCTGCACTCTTCATTATTCATTGTGGTAAAATGGAGATTTGAGGCTTAAAAAAGTTTGAGTGCATGTTTGTGTGTGTCTACAATATTACTCAATGTCTTTTATACAAGCTGCTTAAATGCTTTGAATTCATGTGGGTATGCTGTGCCTTTGAGTATGTGTGTGAGTGTTGTGTGTTTGTGTACATGCGAGTGCTTGTATGAGTTTGTTTCTAGGAGACTAACTCGCTGTCTTCAAACCTCTTGCCCTGCAGGCATTGCCTGCAGCATTCGCTCCCAGAAGCTCCATCTCTTTTTCCTGTTATCTCTCTGTTTCTCAGTCCTAATAACAGGCTCATGTGTGGACATCTCTGGATCTTGTTTCTAACATAGCATAGCACTTCCTTCTTGTTACTATTTTTTATTTGTATTATTTTCGTAGACAAAAATGTGATCATATTAATATTAAATTATAATAATAAAAATAACAACAACAACAACAACAACAACAATAGTAATATTAATGATAATAATACAATATTATTATATATAATAAAAATAATTATAATAAATTATTATTATTATTACTATTATTATTACTATTATTATTATTATTATTATTATTATTATTATTATTATTATTATTGTTGTTGTTGTTAGTCTTCTTATTATATTAAATTTAATAATAATAAATATTAATAATAATAATAATAATAAAACTACTAATAATAACAACAATAATAATAATATTAATAATAATAATAATAATAATAATAATAATAATAATAATAATAATTATTATTATTAAATTAAACATAACAACAACAAAAACTATTATTATTATTATTATTATTATTATTATTATTGTATTAAATTTAATATAATACTAAGTAGACTAATAATAATAATAATAATAATAATAATAATAATAATTATAATAATAATAATAATAATAATAATAATAATAATAATAATAATAATAATAATAATAATAATAATAATAATAATACTTATTATTATTATTATTAATATTATTAAATATAATAACAACAACAAAAACTAGTATTATTATTATTATTATTATTATTATTATAAGAGGAAGAACAACAAGAAGAATAGTTCTTATTCTTATTCTTCGTCGTCTTCTCTTTGCCATCTTCATTGTCGTCTTTTTCTTATTATTATGTAATATTAATAATAATTTTATTAAGATAATCTATGTATCTAAAAGCATCACTCACAATTTTACTTGTTAGACATTACAATTGAACATGCGCTGTGAATGTACGGACACCTGAAATGCTGGTGATTTTAAGATCGCAATGGATGTGTGTCTGTGAGTGTGTCATTGTGGTTGGGTTCATTACTGATGTCAGTGCCCCTGTTCTCAGAGCTGTAGCTCTCGGCCTGAAAGCATGAATGATTCATATTTTCTTGCATAACCATAGACTTTGTGCCAGGCCCGCATGGGGTAAACTTTCCCTTCAGAGCTAAAAGAAGGGGGGTAAAGCACGTTTAGAATCTTTTAGACATTATATCATCTTTAGTAGCATGTAATGCATCGGCTCTAGTGTGAATTGTGAAACTTTCCAGCAGTGTTCCAGCTATTCTTATCTTCCCAAAGATAGAGTTTTCAGAATTAGGTCTACTGTATGTTTGGGTTAGCTATTATTGGAGTATATATAATGCATATTCATAATAAACCCCAACACATCCCCCTTATTTTATAGTTTGAGGAATAATCACGCTTATCATGATTATTATACATTCTTTAACATCAAAACACTACCAGTTTAGAAAATCACATGAAAACACATGAAAACAACTTGCATTTTAAAGTGTTAATTATTGCTGCTCAGCTGCTCAGTTTTGATAAACTATATTATAAACTTGTTTGGTATTTTCATTTTGTGTTTTTTCAGCTTTGGTGTGGAAATTTGTAAATTCTTTTAAACCTTTAAAATTTGTAAAAGTGTGGAGCTGGTTAATTCTTGTCACATGACGGGCGGTGCGCCTGGAAAGTGTGAGCACATCGTGCCTCAAGCATATCATAATAGACAAACATAAGGAAATTGCATGCGCAAAAGATGTGAACGGCCCTTAATTAATAACCCCAGCCTTAGTTAATCCAGTGTCCCTGCGTATTAGGGTGCTTTTACACTTGGTTCATTTGCCTGGACCGTACCCAAGTTTGATTGGCTCCCCTTGCCACCTCCTCGGTTGGTTTCACACTCCTTGGTAGAGTTCACACTGTCTTTTTTTTCTTCTAACCCTGGTACGCTTGCGTCATCGAGCTGCTGTTTTGTTTACGGCCGTTGCTAGGTGACTGTCTTAAAAGCAAGCGCCGAAATGGAAAGAAGTCCGCACATGGTGGCCATTTTGTGTTAACTGAAGCTTTTGGTTTCGGACATACATAAAGCGACTCGCGTCCATCTGACGCAAAAATGTTATAAACATTCAGAACATCACACAGTGTCTGCAGAAGCTGGTTTTGGAGGAGACAAGCAGACATCACTGTGTATCACTGTGTTTGCCCTGCCTCAGTCCCGCGCGTGTCACCAAAGTACGAAACGTGACACAGACACATCCACACACACAAACAAACATTATGAAAACGATAGTTTGTTGTACAGTTGGCGGTTCACTTACATTATTTGGTATAATTGCATTCACATTAGAAGTGAACCGTACCAGAGTTTGCATGAACCGTACCTCTTTCAGGCGGGCTCGGGCACAGTTCACGGGTGGGCACCCGAGTTCAGAAGAAACGTTCACGATAGCTAAACGTAATGTACTGTACTGTGACGTCAAACGAACCCGGGTGTGGACCAAAAGTGCTAGTGTGAAAGCACCCTTAGACATGGCAAGCTTGGAACTTTAAACTACAGCACAGTTGGCATAACTTTTAGTTGCAGCAGTTTTGTTCTGTGCAGAAACGTGGTTTTGAGAAGCCTTTACGATTAATTAACCACAACGAATTAAAGCATGGTTATTAGTGAAATTGTTAATCGTTGCATCCCTTGTGTTGGGACAATATTTGCTCTTCTTTTTGCTCCTTTATAATTTCTGTATTGTGTACTTCTCAAATACTGGAAAAAACACTATTGGGACAATTGTCCAGTCTTGAATGATGATTGAAATCTGGATATGTTTGTACAAATTCTGCAATTTAATTATATCATGTTGACAAATGAGATATAATTAAAATGACTTTTTTTTTTTTTTTAACAATGGATCTGGTTGATTGAATTAATCATTTTTTATTTTGCATTAGGGCTACAGCTAGCTTTAGTTTGATAATCGATTAGTTGGTTGATTTATTTTCTGATGGATTAGATAAAAATTAATGTTTTTGTACATTTGACATTTTTGCTTATAATAACTATTTGAAATCATAATTCAGGGTATCATTTATGTAAAAAAATGTACTTTAAAAATGTGAAAGCCACAAAGTTTTTAGCAATTAGTTGTTGCAGCCCTACCTTACATGATTCTTGCAAAGAAACGCGTGTTGTGTTTAAGATTTCGGCATTATCTTCAACATTATAAGTGTTAGTTTATTATATAATAAATATTGCATACAAAACCATGTATCTTTCACATAAAAAGCCCACATGCTAGCATCAAAGCTCACATGCATGCTATTGGAAGTCTGGAAAGATCTTTGATGTTAAGATTTGATTCAAGCCGTTTAGAAATTTTAATAAAAAGTGTGTAATTCATACAGATTCTTACACAAAGCCCTTTTAACTAGCGAACATAATTGTAATGATTATTTTATGCCATATCATGAAAGTTCATTAATATTAATTAAAAAAAGATTATTTGTTTGACATTATTGAAATAACATTTTTTAATTTTTTTCCTCTTTCTTTGAAGCCATCATTGTTGCACAGTGTTATTTCAGATTAGTATTTAATCAAAAAGTATATCATTTGATTTGATTTTACTGTCAATTAGTCTTGCATTTTTTTATGCTTCAGAGCAAAACAGCTCTGCTTAGTATTTAGCTTTTGCTTTCATGTCGGGACCATATAAACTCAGTCTTTTTGCTTTGAGCTTGTGAATTAATATTAATAAGAAATACAGGGATTAAAGACTTTTTGTCATAAGCCAAATGCAATTTTGAAACCCCTCTGGTCAATATAACATCCATTCAAGACCATTTATGATCATTAGTTAAACAGTTGCATGCTTAATAATGAATGCACTATTTTTTTTTCCAGCACTAAAAAGCATTGCTCCATATAAATATTGTTTGTCAATAACTCTGACAAGGCTGAGGTAGATTGCAAAAACAGGGAGACTGTGAGATATTTTAGATGGTAGTCTGTTGTCTTTATGCAGCAGTGTTGGTTGGCATTTGAGAAACGGCTCTGATATTGTGACTGTATTGCACTCCGGTGGGCAGTTTGTTGGGAGGAGGGCTGATATTTTCTAAGTAGACTTTTGGGCTGAGCATTTAACTCTAGAGGTTATTGCATCTGAGCACACTGGATCTGGGCTGACTCAGAAACGCCAGGAAAGGTGCATGACCTTTTCAGCCTCAACTAATCCTCAGCACACATGGAGCACCTGCAGAAGAATAGCTTCTGTATCACACGCGCGCACACACACGCACACACTGTGCTCTGTGTTGGAAAGAGTCTGAGCTGTATAGTCTATTAGTTTTTTTTGCGGTAGAAAAAAAATGCTGAAAATTGTGCTTTCTCAGTTCATTTATGACACACTCAGATTTTGAGTGTTATTAGTTATTATTAACAATGTATAAATATACAGTATATGTTAGTAGTACAAATATTTATTCATTTTCTTTTCGGCTTAGTCCTTTTATTCATCAGGTTTCGCCACAGCGGAATGAACCGCCAAATTATCCAGACAAATGTTTCACGGAGCGATGTTTCAGTACAAATATGCTTAAAGTAAATATATACAGCATTCCCAGCACCCACTGGGTCAAAATTCTTTTGGTTTGTTGTCATTTTGTGGCCTATTTATTTTGCTTTTGTCATTTGTCTTAAATTCCTGTCTTTTAATGTTAATGTAAATTAATTAATTTATTTATTTGTGCTATTTATCTTCTTCTGTATTATTAGTTCTCTAAATGATTATTTCGTTTTCATAGAAATAATATATTTTATTATTAATATAGATATTATTCCTTTTCTCTATATTAGTTATTTACCTGAAATGTATATAATAGACATTAAGCTGTCACATTGTTAATATGCTGCCATTTAAAAGGTAAGTTTCAGTAAGATTATCGAGTAAGGCATGCTGAAAAATAATATATACGGTATTAAGAATATTTCTTTTAATAAAACGATTTTGTTCAAGAAAAGTTCACAATAATATATTTATTATTTTAAAAAAAATACATTCGATTAATTTGATCTTTTGATGTCCAATGTGAGGTGACCAAATTACAGCAGCAACTCATTTTAACAGTGTTCTATGATAAATATCATATTTAGGGGAATGCAAGTTAGCACATTTCATACACAATGGAAATTCAAAGTGCTTTACATAACCATGAATAAAATATTATAAGAAAATAAAAATAACAGTTTTTTTAAAAGGAATAAAAATGATTAAAAACTGATTTTAAAGAAATGAAAGAAAAAAATGCATAATAGTGTGATCTGTGGGACATAGTGCTCATTCAGTAAAAGCACAGCTAAACAAATGTCTTTACAGTCTTGATTTGAATGTGTTTTATAAATTATAGCACATCTGATCATTTCTGGAAGCTGATTCCAGCAGTGGGGGGTACAGTAGTTGAAGGCGGATTTACCCTGTTTTGAATGATCTATTGGAATTTCTAATTTACTTGATTCTAATGATCAGAGTGATTTGTTAGGTTTGTATTTAGTAAGCATTTTTGTAATATATTGAGGTCCTAGGCCATTTAATAATTTCTAGACAAGTAATAATACTTTAAAACATATTCAGAGTGTAACTTGGTTAGGATCAAGGCAGTGCAAGGACCTTAGGACACCTGTGATGTGCTCTGATTTTCTGGTTCTGGTCTGAATCCTGGCAGCAGCGTTCTGGATGAGCTGCAACTGTCCGACTGTCTTTTTGGGAAGGCCAGTGCGGAATACATTACAGTAATTTACCCTGCTGGTGATAAAAGCATGAACAAGTTTCGGTCCCACTTTATATTAAGTGGCCTTAACTAATATGTACTTACATAGGATTTAATAGTTTGTTACAATGTACTTGTTGTGTACATACAATTTTTTTATTGTGTACTTATGCTTGATTAAATACATGTATGTAATTACATCTGTAATTAACTTTTACATTTGTAAATACACTGTTGACCATCCCTTACACCTTAACCCACCCTTAAACCTACCCATACCACCAAACCTGTACATAACCCAACCTCTATCCCAACACAAAAGCACCACAAGTGTTCTCAAATACATTATAAACACATTAAGTACATTGTATTTATTTTTTGATGTAAGTACATAGTAGTTAAGGACACCTAATATAAAGTGGGACCCAAGTTTCTCTAAGTCCTCATTGGAAACATAGCATATGTTTATGGCAATGTTTTCAAATGATAGTAAGCTGATTTAGTTACTGCTTTGACCTTAATACTGAAACTCAGATCTGACTCAAGAGTCACACAAACATTCTTGACCTTATTTTTAGTTGTTTGAGCCAAGAGCCAAGGTACGCATTCAGCTTGAGAAGCTCATCTCTGTTCCCAAATGCAATGACTTTAGTTTTCTCTTTGTTTAACTGAAGAAAGTTTTGGCTGTTCATTTTATCAATTTATTTAACACAGTAGAAATCATATAAACAAGTTGAAAATGGATGGATCTTATAACATTGACACGTTTGTATGAACCAAACGTAAGGAACACATGTTATAACTTAAATTAAAACTAAGTATACTTTTCATGATGTAAATTCTTTTTTCCATTTGAGAAGAAGAGCTTTTCCTTTCCATTTTTTTCGCTCAAGTTTTTAACCTGCATGTGTCCCAGCAGCACACCCTCTTTTCCAAACCCGAGGAACTGCTTGTTACACTGCAGCTCATCTCGTTCTACTTTAGGCTGGCAGAGCGGATTCCTGGTCAGCCAGCGGCGATGTAATGAATGCTCAGTGGACACAACTGTCACCAGTCCCATCATCCCACACAAGAGCACCAGTTTTGTAATGAGGTTTACAGACAGCTCTGGCCACCAGAGAGAGGAAACACTCAAACACGCACTTACAAGGTTAATTAAAAATGTTGTACCACACCGACACCAGCTAAGATAAAAGGTGAAAGTTAAGAAAAGGAGAGCGAAATTATAATGAAAATAGTCTCCCCCACACCCCTTCGCTTTATTCCCTTAATCACTGATTACTCTCAACTCGTTAATTGAAGATAATTATAGGTTTTTAATTTTCGAATGTAGGTTAGTAGAGAAAGCGAGAGAAATCATTACAAATGTCAAGGGGGTTCAGAGTGACGCAAATGAAGATCTTGCTGTGTGGCGAATATATTAGTTAAAACGACTGCATTGTGCAATGCAAAGGGCCAGCGTGGTGTTACTCTTCCTGATTACTCCTGTCAGCTCTCAAAACTTGTGCTATAGTTGAATCATTCTTCAAAATAGGTATTTCTGAAAAGTTAGGATGTGCATCATATTTCATTAGTTTCTTTCCATAACTTACCCTGATGCAACCAACTAAATACTTTTAGCATTTTTATGGTTTTATTATTGGGTTATGACAAAAATAATTTACCTTTTAAAGTCTGATTTTGAGAGATTTATTTAAATAATATAAAACATTTATATTGTCCCTCATATCACCCATAAGATTATTTTTTCTCCTCGACTGATGAAAGCTTTTCACACTGCAGGAAAAGTTTATTTTCTCAGGTAAAACTTTTTTTTTCTTTCCTACTAACCCGTTTCACTGCCGTACATAGTTTTTTTTTTTTTAGGATTTATAGGTTGCGGTAGAAAAGTTTTGGGATGTATAAATGACTTTTTACAAAAGGTATGTTTGTCTGCGGATGTTTAGTGGTCTGAAAGCATGATATTTTTTCTTGTGCACAAAGGTGAAGGTCAATAACAAATCAGATCTTTATAGTAGATACTGGATAATACTAATGAATTAATGCTAAAATGAGAGTTAACAGCTTTACTTGCTTTTTAAAATTGCAATTAATAATTATAATAATGTGTGTACATTGCAATCATAGCATTTTGATCACTGACATTTATAGTGCATACTAAAACAGAGTATGAAAATACACATTTGTAAATGTGTGAAAACTAAGCACATAATGATCATTAATTTTTTTTTATTCTTTCTATTATTAAAGGAACTACACCCCCCATTGCAGTGCAAGATGTGAATTATCTGAATCAGAAACATATATCTTTGCAGCAGATTGTCATTTTGTTTTTGTTTGTGATGAATTCCTGGTTTTGATTTGACAACTTTACACTTTTTATATGTTCTTCAAATAGTTCTCAACTGACAGAATGCCCTCACATGCACATGCATAAAGCCAAATGCCAGCACACAGTGATTTAATTTAATTTAATTTCATTTCATTTCATTTCATAAATATTTTATTTTATTTTGTTACTGCATTATTACTATATTAAATTGTAACTGTAAATAACTATATTTGAAATAAAAAACACATTTATAAAATGAAATAAAAAATATTTAAAATTAAATTAAAATAAATGAATAAATAAATAAATAAATTAAGTAATTTATTATTGTTTTACTTAGTTATTTATCTATAGGTTCAAGCTTACAAACAACAGTGTGGATTGTGACATTGCAGTTTTTCATTCACTGGGATGTATACTGAGATTCAAATGCAATTTCAGCAGATGACTTGAGTAGCTTGTAAAGAATTGATCATTTTAGATCGATTGGGATGATTCTGTAGGGGAGCGGATCTGGATAAAATATCGTTTAAAAATGACAAGCAAACTTAAATAAAACTGAGAAAAGATACAAATAAACAATGATTTATGATTTTCTGTGGAGTCAAAAAGTATTCAGAAGCAGAAATTAAATAATCACCATATAATAATTCTAATTACATGGTATCATTTTAATTACATAATTCTATAATGTTCAATTAATCTTTAAGCTACTAACGTTACATTTATTGTGCCCAAAAGGCTTAAATTTGCTTCAAATTATAACAGTCAAATCTTAAAAACAAATGGAAATACTAAACTTTCACTCTAAGATTAAATATGATCTTACTCCACTTTGTTGTTATCTGTAATGTCTATAGTCAACAATAACCCCAACTACAGTACATTGTAGATCCCAGCAGTTGGACTATTGTGGACTTGCACATTACGATATCAATGCTGCAATGATATATTGTGCTGCCCTAGTGTGAATGCTAATTGAATCAGGACTAAATGTAAATGTACCAACGAAACCGAGAGTTAATTTTATTCTCAGTTTGATGGAGCAAGCAAAACAGAAACGCCATGAGCACACAAATCTGGTGACCTGATTTAACCTGTTCACTGTGCTAAAAACAGCACAAACACCTGAGACCGAGTGTGTAGTACATCCTCTTCCCTAGCTGTGATGTGGAAGTACATGTGCAAACACACAATTTCATGATACCCCTCTGAATATTTTGAAGAGAGTCATGCATGCATATTTAAACTAACATGCATTTGTAAAAATGGAACATGGATGAAAAGGTTCTTGTATTAATATAAATATAAATATTTAATAGAATGCATACATGTATAACTACATGTTCACCTCTTTTTTGTTTGTTTTTCATATCCACTGTATTTTTAACACGTCAATTTTATGGCATTTATTTCAAAAGCCTTTGTTTATGGCATTTATTTCAAAGGCCTTTGTTTTTAATGCATAAGATCTCATTGATTGTAAGGAGATTCTTTTTTAAATGGTAGCACAGTTACCAAACCACATATATGTACCATAAGCTTAGAATTTTTTTACAGCTCACAAGACCATTATAAATCATTAATCATTTCTGAATATGCTTTGCTAGTTGTGCAAAGACAGACTGGGCAATTTACTTTACCATGCGTATTCAATATGTTCTTTTTTTTTTTTCATAGTCTTTTTTCACAGTTTGTGTTGTATTTATAGAGCACTTATCCATGACATGGAAAAACCAACATTAACATTTGTTAGTATTTAATGACGTTCCAGCACTTTTGAATTACAATTCACAAAATTAAGATATGGGCTCTTTAAGAAATTGAGTAGCCTCTGTTTGTGATTCTTTCTTTTGTTAAACAAAAAAGAAGATATCTTGAAGAAAGTTGTAACCAATTACTTCCTAAGTATTTGCTTTTTTCTACTATTGAAGTCAATGGTTAACATCTTCTAACTTTCTTCAACATATCTTCTTTAGTTTCAGTAAAAAAAAAAATTATCTCATCAATGTTGAAGCATCCCTTGCCATTACATTTACTACATAATATTTTAATGCAATTGCAAATGTTGACTTTAAAATCATTCAGTCTTTTGTTATATTGAAACTTGTCAGAAATGCCAGACATCTTTGTGAGAGCTCATTCATGTAAAAGTCAGTCACACAGACAGAAATATCACTCCACAGCATGGTCTACAACACAATTTAGACAATTACCGAGCCTCGGTGATAATTCCACCATACAAAACTGCAAATTGCTTAATAAAAGTTCCATCTAGATTTAATTTCTAAGTCAATTTGCCATTAAAATGGTTTTCTTGGACAAAGGGTTTGCATTTGCTGATAAACGTGTTGGATTAGGGTTTTATTTTGTCTGAGCATTGGACTTTGTTACCTGCTGCAGCCTTTACTGTCAAATCAAGGGCACTTGAAACATTAAAACATTGCATGGCATTTATTAATTTTCTGAGTATTTATATAATCTTAAAAAAATTCAAAACACAATTTTCCAGAGCCGTTTACTTCCCAAATGATCTTACATTCTTTAAGAAACTTTTTTTCAAGAACGTTTTCACCACATATAACTAACTTACTACACTAAAACCCCTATAATAATAAACTACTAACTGTTTGTTTATTGATAGTAAGTAAAGTAAAGCTTGGGTTAAGGTTTAAGTTAATTAAGTTAATTAGAGACGCAGAATAAGAACATGCTTTTATAACTACTAATGGGCAGTTCATATCTTAATGTAATAAGCCAGTAGTTAATCTCATGAATTGTGACCTAAACTATTACCAAATAATTTAGTTTAGTTTAAAGGTTCTACAATTGTTAAAAGACATTCAGTGAACCGTCAATGCATGCCAATAATTTTGGTGTTCATAAATAGTAATCATTGTTAAAGAAAATAAAAACACCACATGTTATTCATATGCATGCCTATATACTAACGAGGTTAAGTTGTGAATTTCTATCTGACTGACTATATACTATATATTTTCAGTATATTACATGTAATTCGCAGCCTCAGATTCCGAATCAAATCAAAGCTTATTTACCATTTTGTATGCATAATCACGCAATGGCATAACAAATGTTTGCATTTAAAGTATTAAATCACCAATTAGTATTGTGTGCACAAAATATGTTAAACTAGTCTTCGTCTTCAAATCTGTTTTTCATTCAGGTGCTCGGTTCTCCTTTGGTCCATGTCAGATCTGTTTCCTCAGATTAGATAGAGTTTGATTTGATTGACTTTGACTTTTTGATTGAGTGACTTGCAGTTCTGTGCTGTCACAAACTGCTCATTCAATTCACTAAAAACAATCCGTTTCAAAAAATGATTCGTTCACAAAACAAACATTACTTCAGACAATTTGCCCGAGGCTGTATGGATTACAAGTACAAATGTTGTAAATAATTGTCAGCTTCTTGCACAGAGCGATCGTTTCTCTTCATAAGACCTCAGTGTATCATCAGGAGAATGGGTATTAACAATACATTCAAAAATACTCTCAAAGGTTAGCCATCGATGTAAACCAATTCAGCTAAAAATCATATTTGATGTTCTACTGAAAAAAAGGGGAACTTAATTGTTTTTATTCAATCTACTTTAATTTGTTAAGTTATCTTAATTTGTGTTGGGACTTGATGAATCAATTATGCGGAGCTCTCCTTAGTCCTTTACCCTGCCTATTGGCAACTCCCCTGTCAATTTCTCAACCCATGTGAAAAGTCTTGGGCTTATACTGGATGGTATGCTCTAGTTTGGTTCTCATATAAGTAATATCTCACTTTCTGTCTTTTTTCATTTGCTTAACATTGCAAGCCTTCACTCTTCACACATCTCAACAAAGTACTGAAGTGCTTGTTCATGCTTTAGTTACATCACGGATTGATTACTGTAACTCCCCTATATCTGACATCCCTGATAAGCAACTTCATAGATTACAGCTAATTCAGAATTCAGCAGCTAAGATAGTTACCTGCTATTACTACTGTGTACAATACAAAATCGTCCTCTTAACAGATCTTCTTCATTTGTACACTCCTTTTCGCTCACTAAATAATCATTTGCTGAATTATCTGTTCCAAACATAAAATTGAAGTCACTTGGTGACGGGGCTTATAGTTTTACTCACCAAAGGAACTTCTTGTGTTTACACATTCGCCAGGTGGACACTGTTTCCAATTTTAAATCTCAGATAAGAACTTCTTTTGTTCAGGCTAGCTTTTGTTGATTTGCTGGTTTATTATCCTGTCTATTTCATTTTACTGCTTGTATTTTTATGATGTGCTTGCAATATATTGTAAGGTGTCCTTGAGTGCTTTGAAAGGTGCCTATAAATAAAAGCTGTTATTAATAATAATATTATTATTTATTATTATTATTTATTATGATTATTATTTATTATTATTATTATTATTATTTTTATTATTACTTCTATTATTATATTTGTTTTTTATCAGTTAATTTTGCAGGAAATATTTATAAAACAATTTAAAATAATATTCATATATGATATTCCACTGTTCTCTGTTGTAATTTCTCATTCATCGTACAGAGCAATGCATGATGGGAAAAATAAGGAAAGGAGGCCGGGGCTTATTTTACCATGCAGCAACACCATTAAAGTCACATTCTGAGAACGATGCCGTAGGCTCTCTCTGTCTCTCTTACTCTCTCTCTCTCTCTCTCTCTCTCTCTCTCTCTCTCTCTCCCTCTCTCCATCTCTCTTTCTCTCTCTCTCCATCTCTCTCTCTGCCCGTGTTCCTGTCTCTCTTGCCCTAAAAGCACGGCTGTAATTCCGCTGAATAGGCATATCATGAATTTAACTGGGGGAAGAAAGCTGGGTAGCGAGCCAGGCTTTTCTGTGCAATGCTTTATCAAAGTCATCCAAGTGTATTAAACAGATCCACTAGGCTGCGGTATGAAAGTACTGTTTGCCACTGCAATCAGGGGCTTAAACTGAAAAACAAAGACAGTCCCTCCATACAAAGGGTGCTTTTATTTAGCCCACCCAGGAAAAAGGCTGTTAGAGGTGGGCCTCAAATTAGGCATGGCACAAGCTAAATAACTGTCTGAAACTTGTAAGCTTTCCATGAGGATCCTCATTTGGAGCTGCTGTTGAAATGCATTGTTGTTACATGCATAGTTGTCTTAATAATGTGCAGACAGCATGTCAGCAGTCAAGAGGCTTAACACTTCATTATGTTGCACATTCTTTTTGTTGTACATACATGTACAAGACTGTTTGAATGTTTGCAAAAACTGAATATTCCATGGTGTGACTGGTTTATTTTGTCTAGATCTTTTACTCTTAGAAATATTGGTTTGACATTGGCATTGATTTAAAAAGTCCCCCCCCAAAAAAAAAAAAATAAATAAATGTTGTTCTTCTATGGCATCACTGTGTAACCCCTATTTTGTAATCTTAATTTTAAAGAGAGTTCTTTTTGTGGCAACAGTGCTTCTATGTATCAGTCAGACGTTTCCATTGTTCAACATGTTTTTAAAGTTTAAATTATACAAATGTTATTTTTTATTTTATTTTAAAAAATGTTTTTATTTATTTCAATGTTTATTAAAAGATCGTTGTGAAGCTCAAAACAGTTATTGTATGACAATTTCTCTAAACTTCTCAATTTATTTTTAATGAAAAGCAATTAAATATTTGTGTACGTTGTTTTACTTTCCTTCATAGAAAAATGTTTTACAACAACACGTGATAAAATTTTAATTTTCTTGGTAGAATTCATCAGAAAATATAAATGGTAATTTAATTAATTAATATGTTCTGTACAATGTTAAAAACATTACATTAAAACATAATTTAAATATGCTGTGAAAAGTTAGTTGTTTACAAAAAAAAAAAAAAAAAGACTTTCTAACTTGTTTAGATAAAATCTGTTCTTCACATGGGTTTCTTCTGGGTCTTCTGCAAATCCAAAGTTATGCAGTATAGGTGAATTGGGTAAGCTAAATTGTCCGTTGTGTGTGTGTGTGTGTGTGTGTGTGTGTGTGTGTGTGTGTGTGTGTGTGTGTGTGTGTGCGTGCGTGTGTGTGTGTGTGTGTGTGTGTCTGTGAATGAGTGTATGGGGGTTGCCCAGTGATGGGTTGCAACTGGAAGGTAAACCATATGCTGGATAAGCAGGCAGTTCATTCCGCTGTGGCAACCCCTGGTTAATAAAGGGAATAAGCCAAAAAGGAAATGAATGAATGAATGAATTTAAATAAAATAATTCAATGGCATATTAAAAGATCACAGTGCAACCCCAAATTGATACTATACTTTTTTGTTGTTTGATACTATCCTCCAAACATCTAGATTTAGCCAATTTGTCATAAATAAATAGTCATTATAAAAGTAAATATTTTTAATGAGTGATTATTCTTTATACATGTTAATAAGTGTCAGAAAAAGTTTGTTCATTATTCACATAATACAATATGTAACTGAATAACAATTGATCATTATTTTGCCATTTTATTTTCACAAAAGCTAATTAAAACATTTAGGCATTTCCTTTGCATTCCAAACTGGCTGTGCAAAAATCAGTATGCAATTATGTCTGAATTCATAGAATAATAATAAAAGAGTATGCGAGAATTACCTGGATGACCAACTACTTCTGGTTAGATTCTGAAGTGTGCATTTGATACACACTACGCTATCCCATGATGCACCGCTTGAATTCATGAATAGGAGTGAAGCGACGCAACTGACTTGGGGAGGTCATGTGATCATGACAAAATGACGCATGTAGTGCGTTCGAGTTCCATTAATAATACTGTATAGAACATACTTTTCTAATGGTCGAAGTAAATTCAAATGCAGTACCTACTGAGTAGTACACTTAAAAAAAAAACTCAACCTAAATCAAGTCAAGTATAGAAATTGGGTTGAAAGTTGAGTCAACTCAAACATTTTCTGAAGTTTGTTGCCATAACATTTTTAGTTGAGTCAGTTTTTTTTTTTATAATGTAGGCAATTTTGAATGCAGCCTATCACTATTTTCTGCGATGACATCAGTATGAAAGATCAGCTATAGGAATTCTTTCATTTTGATGAAATGTTTAGAAAATAAACATACACTTTGTTCTAGAATAAGACTCACAGACTTATACACTGTGAGAATGACCTGGAGTAAACACTAGAGTCAGTTTTATGTCGGTCTGTCTTCAAGACTCAGCTGCTCTGCTGTAATGCATATCAGAAACTTCAATGCCGAACTGTAATTGAAGCCTTTGTCCAGTTAGATCATCATATATTTTGTTCAATTACCCTGTAGCTCTTTTTTCTGTGGTGTGGCAGAGCGGCACAAGGCCTGAATGACTGTCAAAGCATTAGCGAACTGTCACCTCTTTAAGTACAACCTAAATCCCTCAGCAGATGAGACACATATGGACCACTACGGCAATTACCTTGTCTTCACGTTTTGATATTCCCTTTCTCTTTTACCATCTTTCTCTCTTTCTAACACTTTCAAAGCCTCACCAAAACCACCACAATCACTGGAGCTTTCTAGTGACATGCTTGTTTGACACCACTTAATTGGAAACTCTATTAAAACATGTTCTGTCCTGTACTCCGAGCTCTCCTGTCTAATTGCCAGTAGAGCAACTCTTAATTGAAGCTGTACGGTATGCAATGTGGGTGAGAGAGACGGAGGAAATAAATAAAAACCAAGCGAGACAGACTCAGTAGGATGCAGCTCAGAGAAAAACTTCTAATTACAGCATCTAAACTATAATTTGTTAAACATTGATTGAACTGTGGATGTATCAATGTCAGAGCTTTAAAACCAAGCCCTCAGAGACGTCTGCGTTTGAGGACATCTAAATAAAATCCTGGGTGTGCATCTTACGGCTTAATTACTAAGGTGCCATCGATAACAATTCCAATAGACCTCTTACAAGCCATCTGTGCCAGACAGGGGTCAGTTGCTTGCATTGATTTTCATAAAATACTCGCGGATTTGGATCAACAGGAGCGGAACAGCGTGCATTAGTATTCAGTGTGTTTGTGAGCAAAGTGACTGCAGGGCTTTTTTCGGAGGAATGAGCGGGGAAAACGAACATCCTTCGATGCAGGGGACACCTGTGGTGCAGCCATGCGTAACTTGTTTCTACAGCTCATCATAACGTTCAGGGTGCATAATCACAACGCCAACAAGGTTTTAAGACACCAAAAGAGATTTGAAGATCAGGTGTGAAGATGAGTACGTGCTTGAGCTTGCCACTTTTACACCTCCCTTGTATTTGCTCTAAAACCTAGTGAGCTGCCTATGCAGTGGAGGTTCTAAACCAGAGTAACTGGGGAGGGCCAGGCAGGGACCACTTGTACTTTTACACACTTTAAAATGCATTACAAACTACCTAAAGGGTCATGAAACCCCCCTCTTTCAGTTTTAGTTTACCTCAAAATTGTTTTTCAAAAAATGCATTATGATGGGCGTGGAGCCCTGCGAGAAGTAGTGGGCATGGCCAGCAGAGCAGGGCAAAAAGAGGGGAGCGAACAACTGTCATTTGGCTCACAAAGTGATGTTTTTTAAACTAATTTTGGGAGGAGCATGCACAGATGTTTTAGCAATTCTAACACATCGACAATCATTCTGCCATCCAATCAGTATTACACCAAACCTCTATAAATACCAAAGTCGTCCCATCTGCATTATATCATTACTTTAGAATTCCTCCTCCACCCCAACACCTCACCTCTTAAGCCTGGTTTATACGCTTTTAACGCTTCCTGGATGTACAAGTGGCTCAAACTCGCTCATTTTAAGGCAGGAACCGGCGGACAAGCAACAACTTTAACTATGAGGTAAAGACAAAACAAAACTTTCCATCTGGAGCTCCTTCACGGGACTCCACGCTTCTAAACAATCGCTCCATTGGGCTCGCACCACTTGCGCAGCTCTCGGTTCCGCCCAGACTTGTCAGCGCTACCAAGCCGACTAATCACAGAGCTTGAGCTATGCGTCATTGTGACGTGTAGTTACATTTTTTGAGAGGTGCATGTCAGCTACGCTGATGGCCACGGCGTAGGGCTATGCGTCAACGCGTAGGCTGCGCTGTAGCATATGCGTGCGCTTGATGCAGAAGTATAAATTAGCCTTTAAACACTATCTACCCTAGGGGAGTGTTCTGGGGCAGGGTAAGACACTTCACTCGAACCCCAATGCCACTTCCTTTCCTGATAAGGGGAACAATACGAGTTGGGGTGTCTTTCCCAAACTCAGAGCCCTCTTCCTGGACTGCACGCCAAATACACTTCTTTAAACATCTGTAAGTGTGAACTCGTGAAATGAGACACAAACTGTGAGGAGACCCATGATTTTATAATTTACAAAGTTAAAATGCAAAGCAATAAACAGTATGTAATTTAATGCCCTGTTACATATGTTGTTCGTGAATTCATATACACATAACCAGAATTTGTTATATCAATATAAAGACAATCATGTTTATATTTCACTATAAATGAGGATGACTTCTGAATCTGGTAAAAAACTCAACGGATAAAACACAAAGTCTGCCATTCTTCAATTCTCGATCAGCTCTCCCCAAAAAAAAGGCTTGCTGCAAACCAACAGCTTTGCTGTATCGGCCCTGACAGCATCAGGGAAAACAATGCAACAAACAAACACATACGACCCTCTATGAATGGTATGCTGTGTGCGGACGTGGTATCACAGCTTTTGATCACAGATTTTGATCTCGCCCCAAAAATGATTTTAAACCCAGAGGATGAAATTAGCTGACAAAATCTCAAAACAATTCTGTTTTTCCCACAAATAAAGCTGACAGGTACTAACTTTGTCTTAACTGATTCTCTACACACAGACACACACACAAATCTGTTGACTCTCAAAAAAGTACTCCAGGGTTTCTTGAACCTTTTTTTATGAAATACTCTTTAGTCTTTGTGAACAGCTATTGAAATAACTTAAACTAAAAATCAATCTTCCATGTTAACCTCTTTGATAGGTCATTTTGTATTGTAGTTGGATAACACTTTTTTGACATTCATCAAGGTATATTTTGCCCCTGTAAACTTTAACATATACAATTAAAGTAAAAGAAAAAAAACAAATACATTCTTCTGGAGTCAAAATAAGCTTGTATTTCATATTTCTTTTTTGATTGTCTACAGATCACACCAGTTATACAATAACTTGCTTTATCATTCTAGCTTAGTAACATAACCTTGTAATTTCTTTAAATTACACTTTAATCTGAATTGTATTATCATGCAAAAATAACGAATAAATATTATGCACTGTCACGGTGGTGAAAAACAAAAGTAGTTATTAGAAATTAGTTATACTATATTTAAAAAAAAATATATATATATATATATATATATATATAAATATATATATATATATATATATATATATATATATATATTAGGGATGTAACGGTATTGTAAATACCGTCATACCGCAATATTAATTTTTTCGATATTACCGAAGTCGCATGACTCGGTAAAACTATAGGTCTTCTGAGAAAATTTGCTCAGGCGAATGAAGCGAACGGGACGTAGCTGAAACTACATTTCCCATCAGCCCAGGCGTGGCCATAATCCTTTGCGGTCTGTTGTCGCTACAGATCCAGTAATGCGGAAATGGAGTGTGCTGCTAGTAGCGGAGATGAAAAAAAGATGGAAATGATCGAACCTAAAGCGGGTGTTGTCGCCGCGCGCGTGCTGAATAGCGGTGCTGTCGCGCGCGTTCTGATCAGCTGTGTTGTGGCGCGCGTATTGTAAAGCGCCGAGGGGGGGTTGAGCGCGCATATTCAAGAGAGGTGTTGTCGCGCGCCTACTGAAGGGCTGGACGGAGGTTGTGTCGCGTCGCGTCGCGGGGGCACTTTTGATCGTTTTGGAAGGGCATTTTCTATCCAAGACTAAAAAGGGCATGTGCACTGCACAGGTTGAGCCCTATTTGTGCACGTGCCTGCAAGTTGGGGAATACGACTAATAACAGTCATGGGGACTGCAGAAACACAGCACACTGTTCAGATTGATGCAGACATTGACTTGTACCGCAAAGAGACCTCTATCTCACTCATGGTTTGTCTTCTCAAGTGGGAGAAAGACAATGCACAACGTTACCCCACTGCTGTCAACCTGGGCCAAGTCATATCTCTCTTGTCCCAGAAACCTCAGTCCCAAATGAGAGGGTTTTTTTTCTGTTGTAGGGGACATTGTAAATACCCAGAGATACCAGCTTTTACCAGATTATATTTATATGATAATTTTCCTTTAAACCCATCTCTATCTAAGTGAGTGAGTGATTAAATGTTGAATGTGATGAGTTTTCAACAATACTAAATTAAAACTTTATTTTTTTACATGGTTTAATAATTTTTTGTTATTAAAATTGAAGTTAGTGTTTCAAAGCTTACAGATAGATGGCTAATTTGTATGTCATTGACACTTTTGGCACTTTTTTGGAGTATTTTCAAAAGTTTTTTTTTTCCTGTAAATGATTCAATAAATACCGTACCGTGACATTCATACCGAGGTATTACCGAACCGTGAAATTCTGATACCGTTACATCCCTAATATATATATATATATATATATATATATATATATATATATATATATATATATATATATATATATATATATATATGTGTGTGTGTGTTAAAATCACATCTTTAAAGACTCTACTAAACGAAATGAGTTGAAAATTAATTTTACAAAACTAAATTTTATCAATGTATTACACCTGTTCTCCAGTACATGCTGACTGTAAATTCAAGATTGCAATTCCTAACGTAAAAAAAAAAAAAAAAAAAAAAAAAAAATATATATATATATATATATATATATATATATATATATATTTTTTTTTTATATATATATATATATATTAATATATATATTTTTTTTTAATATATATATATATATTAAAAGTTTTAAATTGCTATTGAAAACAAATGACTAATATAATCAGCAGTGGACATTTTGATTTAGATTTTTATTTGTTACCCATGTCAATTTGTTGTTAACTTCTGATGAATATGGAAAACACTGATGCACGCAGCACTGTCAAGCAAAAACAAAGTCAAGCAAAAACAGAGGCGAAGTGTAAGTGAGATGGCCTCATATCTCCATTCATTCTACTACTGATGGCTGATTTCACTTTTTCATGGCATTTTAGTTGTGGCACAAAAGTGTTTTTCTCATCCCTGCCGCCAGAGGACAAATTGTGCATTGCTGCCAAAATTGTTGGTGCGATCCGTGTCCATATTCAGGGGGCCAGCCTATAGCATTTTGTTTAAATCACAGCTCTGCCAGCAAGAGTGGATAAAATCAAGTGCATCAAATTAAAACCAAATGAGAAGAGTCTTGAAGGGATGGGTCATGTCAGATACTATTGATCATTCGATTGGTCAGAAGATTTGATGAGAAACTGAAGTATGAGGTGATGTCAAAAAATAATTTATTCATTTTGGTTGATGTGACAAACTGCAAGCTTTGGATCTTCTAAAAGTGAATTTTGGCACTGTTTTGGAGCACACTAGCTTTTAAATATCCTCATTAAAATACTTCATTTTAAATTCACGGGACCTTTAAGGGTATCTAAGAACTAGTGTTAAAGGATATAAACATCCAAAGTTTGCAGTTTATCACTTCAGCCTAAAGAGATCAATATTTTTTGACACCACCTCATACAGGTTGTAGTCAAATCTTCTGACCAATCAAATGCCCTTTAGTATCTGACCCACCCCCTTCAAGATGCTTCTCTCTTTGTATTCTTTGAATTTCATTTGATGAGCTTAATCTCAACAACTCTTACTGGCAGAGCTGTGATAAATCGAAACATTATTGGCTATTATGTTGTTGTTGTTGTTGTTTTTTTTTAAGGGGAGGAGTTTCTTCATGTCTTAATTAAATTCACATCAAACAGAACTGCGCATTTTAAAGTACTTCATGGGATGTTTAATTGTTATGGCTCTTAAAATGCCTTGTTTTGGAAATGAGCTCATTGATTTTTTTTGGAATACACACAATGCTGGCAAAATGCTATGAAAATGTGGTCTTTTGAGTGTTTTGCCAGCTTTAAATGGATTTTTAAGCAAGGCAATCCCACAATACATTGCAATGAGCTCAGTGACCAAGAAGGTGGAATGTATTTAACAGTAGATTACAGTATGCTGCTTACCTATTGTGAGTATAATGATGTGTATGGAGTGTACAGTGGAATGTGCCCCATTTCATTTTATTTATTTAATCATTGTTTACAAGGATTTACAGGAGACAGCTACTTACATGTAATTCACTGTAACTGCTTACTGTATAAGGCAAGACATAGTATCAGGCATATTTAGAACGAGAATCATTTGATGCCATTTTTAAAAACTCTGTTTGAGGTTTACAGTGCAGTTCCAAAAAGGAAGCGAGCATGTTAAAACTATGCTAGCATGCATGTTTGCTCTTGGGCATATATGTAAACATTATGTTAGATTTCTCAACTGAAGTTTCATCATTCGAATGCATGAAATCCACATAAATATACTTCCAGACATCGTGTATTTGCCTCATGACAGGATACAGATCCTCTTCTGACTTCGAGTGTTTCAGGCACATCTCCCCGTCGCACTGACACACCAGTGTGGCAGCTAATTAAAAGCGAATCTGTGGAGAGCAGACAGTTAAAGAAGGAAAGAAGCACAATTAACTAGGGGTGACAGAGGTATCAAACTCCCATGCGCCTCACATTTAAATCAACGCGGATGCTCGAGTGACCACACAAACAGGTGTGGAATAAGAAATGCTGGGCACCGCTCGATGCCGCGGCACTTATGGGGTCACGGTCGATCTCCTACCCTGCCTTTTCTGTTGGTGTTTTTTTTTTTTTTTTTTTCAGTCCTTTTCTAAAATCTTTCCCTTTTTGCTGGGGCACAGCTGCTGCACGTCCCTCAGTCTCAGGGGAGTGAAATGAAGAAGAAAGAGCTGAAAGAAGTAGACTGACAATGGAAGGAGAGAATGAAGGATGCAAAAAAAGAAAAAAAAAGAAAAAAGTTTGTTTCTTGGTCCCTTCTCTTCTTTAAGACCAACAAAAGTAAACAATAAAAATATGTAGATTGTTCTTCTTATTTTTGTATTGAAATTTAAAGTGAAATAAAATCAGTAAAATAAACTAATAGAAAATACACATATTCATAAAAAAAAAAAAAAAACGTTTAAAATTTAATTATTAGAAAATTAAATTACACGAACACACACACACACACACACACACACACACACACACACACACACACACACACACACACACACACACTAAAACTTCAAAATTAAAATGTAAACAAAGTCTAATGCTATTATTATTTTTTTCTTTGCTTGCATGGAAGATACTATTAAGTCTTTCATGCAGCCTTTATTGGCACATTTGCATTGACTTCATCAACTCATGCAAATACTTAGTTGCATTTGGTGTGAATCCAGCGTTAGAATAAAAAATAAACTAAACTGTTTAGAAAAAAATCCCACAATGTGTACTTCACTGTACTTCTAAAGCACTGTTTTAGGTTGTACTTTGGGGTTCAATCACAGGTCAACTCGCAATATGATACTATCATGAAATTCTCCTGGCAATAATGATACATCACAACACCAGCAATTACTTGACAATAATATATTGCACGACGATCATCCACATTTATTTTCACAATATCTACAAATAAAGAAAAAAAATTCAATAGCAAAAATATACAATTAGTGTAGACGTGCATACACAGCTATCAAACAAACATTTACTTGGAAAAAAAAAGATAGATACAATGTTTAAAACTATGTCAAGTTTATTATTGTTCTGTATTTATTCATTTATTTATTCATTTCTACATTCATTCATTTTCGTTTGGCCTTGTCTTTAATTTATCAGAGGTTGCTACAGCAGAACAAATTGCCAACTATTCCACCATATGTTCTACGCAGCAGATGCCCTTCCAGCTACAACCCAGTTCTGAAAATTACCTATACACTCTCACATTCACACTCATACTCATACACATAAGACCAATTTATTCAATTCACCTATACCACATGTCTTTGGACTGTGGGGGAAACCGGAGCACTCGGAGAAAACTCACACAAACACAGGGGTCCAAAAATGCGAATTAACTTTTTTTCAACTCATAAAAGATGTTTAAATAAAGCAGCGTTTCCATCCAGCGAGACGAAGAGAACACAATCGTCACATCCAGATTAACTGGCGCGATAATATCAAACATAAAAACAGAATTTGCTGCGGTTGGAGAATCTGCTGGAATCTTTTCTTTATTTAATAAATGACTTCCACCTCAGAAGACAATACCGACATGCAATGAACACGTGATGAATTCGAAGGCGTCAGACGTGGAGCTCAGATGCTCTTGACAGTTCTGGAGGTAATATAATAACACGAATACTGAAACTGTTAAGGCATTTTAAAATGAACGAAACACATTTCATATGTTTTACAATGTGCTCAGCATGCTGTTTTGTCCATTCACACACATTTTTATCATCACATGAACTCTTAACAAAATCACATGACTTTTTTTAATGCACATACTGGAATGTCTTCAGTAAAAGTGTTTCCATTGTAGTATATACACATTTTTCCTATCGAATAAAAAGTTTGTCCTAGTCAGTTATGCGCATACTATTTTTATTTGCATTTTCAAAATGTATGTGCATCTTTACATTTTAATCAACCAGTTTTTTTATTTTTTATTATATTTATTTGTTTTTTATTCGCATATCCAAAATGCACATGAAAGTAGGTGGCTGGAAATGTAGATGGTGTATTGCTTTAAAAACAAATAAAATGCTTAAATTGATTGTCCTTCCAAGCACAACCTGCCAAAGCAGACAGCAAAAAAACAAAAAAAACAAAACACTTTTCTTTAAGTGTAAGTAACAAGCCATTCAATTGAATTAACAAAGCCAAAATTATGTTTTTTTCCATTTGTTTAGATTTTCTAGTTCTCATTTTTACAGACTGTCCAACTTATACATGTGGTGAGGCAGCCTGGTACTTCTATGTGCATCCAGGTGAATGCTTTCGGTTGCCACTCTTTTGTTGTCCATCGCATGTGTGTGCAAGTTTGGAGGAGGCCACAGCTGCATCACTGAAGCGTTCAGCACAAGCTTCCTCTCAGGCTCATTTGACACTCGATTAGCTCACACCTGAGCAAGGGCCTGTGCCCATACATCAGCCCACAGCCCGACAGCAAACACACCTGCGGACAGCGGCAGGCACAGTCAGCAACATGCAACCTCTGACGCTCATTGGTCAGAAGCTGGAAGATGCTAAAAATGGCCTTTCCAAATCTGGAGCTTTCGTTTTTCTGATTTAACGTCAGCATTCTGGTGGAAAAGAAGATTTTAGCTTCTGTTGTATGGAGTGTAAATACTGCAATATTCATCCATTCTTTTTTCGGCTTAGTCCCTTTATTAATCCAGGGTCACCACAGCGTAATGAACCGCCAACTTATCCAGCATGTTTAACGCAGCGGATGCCCTTCCAGCTGCAACCTATCTCTGGGAAACATCCATACACACTCATTTACACTCATACACTATAGTTTAGTTTACCCAATTCACCTGTACCGCATGTCTTTGGACTGAGGGGGAAGCCGGAGCACCTGGAGGAAACCCACATGAACGCAGGGAGAACATGCAAACTCCACACAGAAATGCCAACTGACCCAGCTGAGGCTCGAACCAGCGCCCTTCTTGCTGTGAGGCGATAGCACTACCTGCTGCGCCACTGCATCGCCTACTGCAATATTGAAAAACTTATGTCAAATACTATCATTCATTCATTCATTTATTTTGGCCTATTCAAGACGTGAAATGTAGCATTTTAAATGATAATAATTATTATAAAAATAAAATAAAAATTCATTAGAATATTATTAGAAGATCATGTTGCATGGTAGGGCTGCACAATATTGGGAAAAGTCTGACTTTGTAATATTTTGTTTTGCCAAACTATTTATTGCAATATGAATAAAATTTCACCAGATGACTTTTTTTTTCCATTTAGATCGACTGGGATGAGTCTTTTTCTATGCAGTGCATCTGCATAAATTATAATAAATTACAAGCAAAAAATAAATAAAAATGAACAGTGCTTTATGGTTTTTTGGGGAGTCAAATAGTACACAAGTTAAGAAATTAAACAATCAAATGAAAAATAGCACGGTCATCATTGTATAAATAATACAGAAATAATACAATTTAATATTATCTTTATATTTTATTCTGTAATAAATAATCTAATCCTGTAATCTGACTATTGCAGATACACACATTGCGATTTCGATGCTCAAACGATATTTTGTTCAGCCGTTTTCCTTGGTGGATTGCTAAGCACTTCATTTGAACAACTTAAGGCAAAGACATTTGCCTTAATATTTAGAATGTTTTAAACCGTCAGATTCCAGATTTTTGACAATTTGTACCCCTGCCATTTTTGTTTTTGTAAAAGCATTTTGTAGGTTTTATTTATTTGTTTGTTAGTTTATTTTGTCTTCAATCTTTAATAACTTTTTTGAATGATATATGGTGAACTTCAATAATTTAACTTTGATTTGTTTTCAAGTGTACATCACAATATACAGTACTTTCCACACATGCTTTACCGGTGCAGGCTACCCAAGTACTGTACATTAAGTATATTACAAGTATAAGTATATTTAGTGACACTTTAAACTTTCTAAACGTCTCATAAAAACTTTACTAAATACTTGGAGAGGACAAAATTACATTTAAATTGGCTGCAGAATATTTGTACACCGTTAGAAATGGCTAATCGACTCATTTACTGTAAATAATTTACATGTTCTATTGTAATTATTAATATTTTTAGAAATATTGTCTGTTTATTATTTTTTTCTGTCATTTAGTTCTTATTTGCTGTATATTTTATTAATTTAATTATGTCAATATATTACATGTTTTATACATGTTATAATGCTTTGGCAAAACTGGACAAAGTTTCATACCAATAAAGCAACCTGTACTTGAATGATAGATAGAGAAGCATACTTTACCTGTCAGTGGGTGCACATGGCTCCTGAATAGCATAAAAGTAAGAGAAATTGAGAAACAGTGGATTTTATTTATTTCAACTGTCTTTTTTAATTAATTTTTTTTACTTTAAAGTTTAAAACAATAAATAAAAAAGTGTTTAAAATCTAATTATGCTTTGTTTGTTGCATATACATTGTTAACTATTTATGTGCTGTGGGTAAAAGGTGTGTTTCAATCCGACAACCACCATAAGTATATTTCAAACCTGTGTGAAGTCATGATGCAGAAGTAAATATGCAGACATTGACACATCAGTTTAATGACTTATAAATTTAAAACCTATGAAGCTCATATTAATGAAGGATGCATCATTCAGTATCTTGACTTTGGCAGGGAAATGCAAACTGTATACATACATCCAAATACGTACATAAATATACTTTCACAACTTCACACCTGCATATAGATAACAGAATATAGATTAATGTGTATTAGAATATTTGGCGTGATGTCCAAGGAGAGGGTAAAAGTGTAGAGCTGGGGTGATGGATAGATGCAAATGGATGAGATAATGGAGGTAGGACAAGTTTGGTTATTTACAGTATAGAGACATTTTTTGTTTGATTGGATCAGTGTGATTGCAACTGATGAATTTGCCGTGTTACTATCTGATTGTTTGTCTTGAGTTTACAAAACTTCACTTAATGAATTTGTACTGGAACTTTATCCATATGGAAATTTGTTTACATTATGTAATTCCATTGTAGCGTTTTCCATAGAGTATTTTTGAGGCCTGTCTTGTGTTTGTCCCGTTATATGAGCTGTTATAATGTCTTAAGGGTTTGTCAGACAGCAAACAGAAGGGTTAAAATCCATCTCATATTTTGAGGTCACCGAGTCATATGTTTTATTGATATTTTATCTCCGAGAACATACTAAATCTCTGCATCTGAGCAGGATTCAACTGCAAACATCTCCGGTAAAATTATTTCTCACAACTTTGAAGATCCAGGAGGAGCGACAGTATGAAGATTGAAGCTTCTCATTAAATGGGGCTCAGCAGTTGCACAATAACACACTTCCTCTCTCTTAACATGTCTATACGAAATCACTTTAAATCACCTTCGCTGTCAATCACAATCAGCATTTCCCAAGGCTCTCTCCTATTTCATTTGCAGGGTGGCATTAGATTTTTATTTATTTTTGTCAACCGGATAGGTGGAAACAGTCTAATTCATTGCATTTTCTCACCCAATTTCCATATGTTTATATGTAATTATTAGACATAAAAAACAGGCCGGAACTTACGGATATGGCTCATTCAATTATGTCATTTATACCTTTTGGCGTGGCCTTTATGAGCTAACTGCATATTAATAGCCTAATTAAAAGGTGAAACAAAGTTTAGTTTTGAGTGACTTTTGTGAAGGGGCATGGTTTTCCAATAAGCAGCCCACAAGTGTAATTACAGCGCCGTCTGAAGAGTTGCTTTAGGAAGTCGATAAGAAGTGTGAAGAAGAGGTCAAATGGAACCTTTTGACTGCTCAGTTCAGGAAGACAAAAAAGTGAGAGTCCTCTCCGAATTCATATTTTATGAAATATGCGGCTTAATTAAGCATATCCATAACGGCAAGTTGTTCACTGCCTTTATTTAAATTCTACTTGGCACTTAACAAATGCTATCTGATGCCAGCTTCTCTGCTTACTTTGACAAATCCTGATAGACTCTTGGGAAGAGCAGCTGCATGAAGGACTGTGTGTGTGTGTGTGTGTGTGTGTGTGCACATTATATTCCTAATGTGAGGACCAAATGTCCCCACTAGTATAGCAATATCAGTAAATTTTTGACCCTGTTGCGACATTTTTGGAGGAAAATGGGTCAACAATCATGTTGGGTTTTAGAGGTAGGCTTAAGCAAATTGTATGCTCGGTCATTCCGTTTGAATGGACATCAAATTTTCCGAAACTGTTTGCCAAGCTTATGATTACATTGCACATGTGGAATCACCAATATAATAAAACAACAACCGTCTCATAAATTTTGTTTCTAAACGTCCGAATCAAACAAAATCTGCATAATTTCAGGTTGCCCAAGTTAATGCACATGCGCACTCGAAAGAACCGAGATCACAGCACCAACCTCATTTATGACCCTTCTACATATCATCATCCTCTGAATAATGATCATCAGATCGTGCTGCTCTTCTGAAGTAATTCACAACTTGGTCTCAATGGCAAATCTCCAGAAATGACAGTGACTCGTATGCACCTTTCACAATGCAGACCTTTTCAGAAAACAACTGGCAATTTTTCAGAAATGGATCATGTGTGAACAGGCCTTTTTTTTTTTTTTTAAATACCGATAAATTTGTTCAGGCAATATTCCGGAAAGAGTAGTGGTAACATTACCGGTAATGCTGCTCTGTGTGAACGCAAAAGGAAAATTCCCGGAAAGAGCATGTTCACCCTTAGAACATGCTGACGTGAGACGTCTATTCCAACCAAACAGAACATTTAGACACAGCGCTGTTTATGAAAATAACAGCCTTTGAATATTTTTCCAGACACATTTAACTGCTAGATGTTAGTCAGATAACATTTCTATGTGTCTTCTTAATGCCAACTGTGGAAAAAAAAATTACTAAAAGGCTTATGATAAACCACTGTTTGTTGATCTTCAAGCACTGCTTCAGTTGCTTGACGTGTGTGCACGTGAAGCAGCCGGTGAGCTCCAGCACACACACTTTAAATTAAAGGTAATTTCTGGTTAATGATGTCAGAACTTAACGGTATTTTGGAATAGATGTGTAAATAGTCTATTGCAGTGGTTCTCAAACCGTGGTACGTGTACCACTAGTGGTACGCGGGGTTCCTTCTAGTGGTACTCGGAGGAATGAAATATGTCATGTACATGCCAAATATATTTCAAAATTTATCAAAAATTATTTATATAATATGCCATACATGACATTTAGCCTATATTTCTGAGTTTATCTGCAATGTTTTTTTTAACTGTGCAGAGTTTTAGCTGCTTTACTGGGTCTACTACGCTACTGTATTTCAATACTGCTCATTTTGGTGGTACTTGGAGAGACAATTTTTTTCTGAGGTGGTACTTGATGAAAAAAGTTTGAGAACCACTGGTCTATTGCCTGTGTGAACAGCACTTTCCTGAATCCACCGGTTAAGTCGTTCTGGTAGTTTTCCGGATATTTACTGGGATCACTGTGTGAAAGGGGATTTTGTTTACAAGTTTGTGATGTTTGAGTTGTTGCTGTCATGGGATGTGTGTTTGAAAAGATGGACTATACCACGTGTTCATTTCATACAGATTACAAAACCAAAAAAAAAAAAAAGTGTTTTCAAGTACACTTGGTTTATTTAAAAGCACAGATTTCCAGCTTTATTTGGATACGTTTTTTTTTCTGTGAAGCAAATATTCGCTGAGATTCCAGTGAGTTTGTTGAGCGATGGATGATTCTTTCTTGTACTTGTAGGTGGAGCTTCATTCACTATATTGACCAGTACACTTTTTCATTTTCAAAAAAAAAATAGGAGTGACACGTCTTTGTGTATTCTATAGTCTTTGGCCCCTTTCACACAGTGATACCGGTAAATATCTGAAAAATTTCCTGAACGACTTTACCGGTAAATTCAAAAAAGCGCTGTTAACACAGGCGAGGACGTTACAAAAATGTTCCTTCTCAGTCCACACAGCGCAGCATTCCAGCAAATTACCGGTAATGTTACAACTTGTCTTTCCGGAAAATAGCCAGAACGAATTTACCGGTATTTTCAAAAAGATCCCGTTTACACATACACACCTTTCCGGAAAATGGCCGGTAATTTTCCGGAAAGGTCTGTATGTGTGAAAGGGGCTTTTGGCTTAAGGAAGAGGGATAGATTATACAATCTGTATACAGTACAGTTCACAGTACAGAAACCATTACATGTATAGAAAAGTCCCCATAAAGATATCTGAACAAGTGTGTATGTGTGTGTCGTAAGAGAGGGGGAAACAGCCACAAGGATAATGGTCCTCTTCTCCCCTTTTGGCCCATTCTTCGTCTGGACGTCCACCTTGGCTGGCTCTTCACAGCGGGCCTGTGGTGAAATAGACATCTATCCGACAGAGAGGTTAATAATCGTGCACCTGGCTCTCCACAGGGCCCTGTTCTCCCATCCTTACCTCTTATTTAATCAAACACAAGAGGTAAAATCCACGAGGGTGTGCCAGGCAAGATGTATGCAATATAGCGTAAAGCAGTGTTGTCAAGGGCATACTGTATGCAAGCTACTAAAAAGTGAACAGTGATGTTTGACAAAAGCAGTTAGAATTTTGCCTAATTTAGAGCTAGATTAAAGTTCTAAAATGAACTTGAACTCTTAAATAGCCACATATTCAGTAATAATTCAATATAAAAGCAAGTATTTTTATTTGCATTTCTTACGTAAGATGGACACACACACACACACACACACACACACACACACACACACACACACACACACACACACACACACACATACACACACACTAAAAGGGAATTGTCGTTCTATACTGGCCAACAGGGGACCAGATTTTTGCTTATTTTAATGATTTAAGGTCTTTTTTTATAATATATCTGAAAATGAGTCTTTTATTATTATTATTATTATTATTTTAAACATATGCCAAGTGGGGACTTGAAGCTGTAGGTGACATCTACCTATCCAACAGGGGACCTTCTTAGGCTGCAGAAACACTGGATGTGAAAAATGTAGACTGCTGGAACACATACTTTTTACTTACAATCTGCCAAACTGTCAACATTGGCATGTGAAAATAAGGGATATGCCCACCATAATAAGGGATTTAAATATGTTTATTTGGAGCTGTTTCATTGTAAATAAACAGCTAAATGGTCAGTAATATGTTTTAATATTATTATTAACAAAATAAAAATAAATATATACATTAGCAGCTTATTTATATATATATATATATATATATATATATATATATATATATATATATATATATATATATAAGCAGCTTGTATATTTAAATGCCAGATTAATTGGTGGTAGGGCTGGATAAATAAAAAAAAAAAAAAACATTGATAACCTATAATCAATCAAATTTTTTTCTGGTAGATTGATTAAATTACTTTCCCTACGGCATGTGAAGTTACCTCGCTTTGTTCAGACTGATTTATTAGGGGTGTCAAAATTAATCTTTTCTTTGGTGCACCGCGATGCAGACGAGGACAATTCGGTATCGGTTCAGTAATAATCATAACCGGTTATTACTGACGTCATTTACCTCATTTGCGCTCTGTCGCGAGGGAGGCGATTGCGAGTATTTACAACGCTCTAACTACTTAAAACTCATAAACTGTGCATAACTTCACTGTGTGTGTTTGCTGGATCAGTCTTTCACTGACATATACAACAAAAGCCCCTATTTTACTGAGATCGAGAGAACGAAAGTACTCAATTTCTCTCTTTCTCTCTGGCGCTCTCTCTCTCTCTCTCTCTCTCTCTCTCTCTCTCTCTCTCTCTCTCACACACACACACACACACACACACACACACACACACACACACAGTGGCCCATTTGACCTGCTGGCGTGGCTTTTCTTCTCCTCTCGGCTGTTTTACAGCGTTACTTCTGGATAAAGAAACGAGCGCTTGTCTGCAGAGTTTTCTCCATTGTGTCTATCATACATCAGCTGTGAGATCGCCGCGGCCGCCTGCCACTAAGTGTCACTCACCTGTGAAGAGCGCAGCGCGCAAAAGCCAATCGCAACCGTTTTTGTTGAGTGTGTGACCAATCAAAGAGGTGTAAGAGAACTAGACAAGGATCAGAGATTGAGCTAGATATTTATATTTGTTTAGATTATTAGCTAAATGCTTGTTTTGTTTAAAGTTACAGTTTATATATTTGACTGTTTGTATTAAATGACAAAACTGTTTTAAAAACTATATATAAATATTAATATATTTATACATTTTAATACAATAACTGCTGCTGTGAAGAAAATTTAAAACTGTGTATGAAAAGCACCGTCAATGCACTGTGATGCACCGAAATATCGAATTGAACCGAATCGATGGCATTATAATCGTAACCGAACCGAACCGAACCGTGAGACTAGTGTAGGTTCACAGCTCTATAATTTATACTTCTGCATTGAATGCACATGTATGGTCCGACAGAGCCTTTGCGCGGTTGCATACCCACTCACCTCACAAAAAATTCAACTACACCTCGAGATGACGCTTGGCCCAGTCTTTATGATTTGTCGGTTTGATAGAAGTGACAAACATGTACGGTGCAGATTAATTTCAGTTGTTTAATGTTCAGATGTTCAATAAATAATCATAGAAAGTTTCCTTCAAAAAATTTAAAATCAAGTAAAGCACCCTTCATTCAAAAATCTCTTACTGGTAATATATGAACACATATTTATTTACTGTACAAAACCTGTGAACTCAGTGAACTGTGGGACAAAAAATTAAAATAAATAAATAAATTAATTAATAAATAAAATAATCATTCATTATTCATAATGGAGTTAAAATGTTCAGTTAATCAATGTTTAGATTTTAGGCCAAATCACCCATTCCAAATTGGTAGTTCATTCCACTGTTGTCCACAGGTACTAGAAGAAAGTGAATGATTATATAATAAAACCATGCCATTTTATTGATGCGTTAAGAGTTTTCATTAAAGGTGGAGTATGAATTATCACCTGCAGTGAGGCAGAACCTTTGGTCTGCATGCACTTTGTAAATAAAGAAGATACACACAAGTGCCTGCAGATTATTATTCTTTTTTCTTTTTTAAAAAGGGTCTTTCTATGAAGAAAGATACGAAGAAACTACGTACCAGAGGCAGAGCACATAAATGAAAAGAAATAGAAAAGAAGAGCGAAAGTTGCTCGTCTAGAAAGGGGAAACCCATCATATCAATTTCAGCCGGCCTTGCTCGGTCTGTCAGTAGGTAGCGAAACCCCTCCCCCTGCCTTCAAAGCACATGAAAGATCGCCTGCAGATCACAGTCAATCAGCCACAGTCTGTTCCAGCCTGAGTTCACTCCACTCCAATGACTTTCACACCGCACTTCTCAAACGCTCCCTCTCTCTGTACTAGCTCATGTACTCTGGCTGACATTATGTACTGTGACCTTTGATATTCTTGTGAAAGTCTGGAAAGCACTCCACACTAATGAATGCACAAAATGGTTGTTTAGAGAAAGGGGGTGGGGAGAGTGTGAATTGTGTGATCATTTGACATTATCAATTACAAAGCTATTACTCTGATTTTTAAGGTCAGCACTTACAGATGGTTTTGCCTCCAGACAGTTTGAAGCTCAGACAATGATGATGATGGTGGTGATGAAACCATGGTTAAAAAGATGTGGTAAGCACTGGCTTCTTTAATCGCTGTAATATAACATTTTATAACATGATTAGGCATTGACTTTTAAGCCCATCATGCTTGATGCGAGTTGCTGTCTCATTACCTCATCCCAGGCT
>NC_141034.1:42197500-42235000 GCF_052040795.2 Danio rerio
AAAATAATCATAAATCAAAACTTTCACGTTTTAATACTTGGTTGCAAATCTTTTGCTGTCACTTACAGCCTGAAGTTTAGAACATATAGACATCACCTAATGCTTGGTTTCATTCCTGGTAGTGCTCTGCCTGCTCTACAGCAGTCTTCAGTTCCTGCTTGTTCTTGGGGAATTTTCCCTTTTGTTTTGTCTGCAGCAAGTGAAATGCATGCTCAATCGGATTCAGATCAGGTGATTGACTTGGCCATTGCGTGACATTACACTTCTTTCCCTTCAAAAACTCTTTGGGTGCTTTTGCAGTGTGCTTTAGGTCATTCTCCATCTGCACTGTGCAGCTCCGTCATTTCATTTCAAATCCATGGTGTTTTTTTTATAGAGTCAAAAATGTTAAAATTGTTGATGTCCAAATATTTATGGACCTAACTGTATGTTAGTTTTTATTTTTAAAGCTTTAGTGGGTAAATTGCCACAGTATATATCTAGTTTGTTGATGTACTGTTCAAATACGTATGACACCAGACCAGCAGTTGTACTCTTACTTAAGATACCATTTTTTTTTCATACAGTTTGCATTCTCTATATATTACATATGATCTCTGTACCATCTACTGCTATATTTAAAATATTTTAAAGTCTGTCAATTTAGAACAGTGCACATATTTTAATAATTGATTACAGTTTGTATTATTTTTGTCTGTGTCTGTGTTGTGATATGTATTTTTTTTGTAATTCTGTCCTATGTTGCCTGTCTTGACCAGGACTCCCTGGTAGAAGCGATATTGTATGTCAATGGGACATTCCTGGTTAAATATGTAAATCAAAATAATAATAATAATAATAATAATAATAATAATAATAATAATAATAATAATAAATACATAAATAAATAAAAAATAAATTAAAAAAAATGTTGAAAAAAAAAAGGTTTTATATTGGTCATGCAAATAATTGTACACAACCAAATAAGTATCTATCATTATTATTTTATTGTACCTGTTTGTTTCTGTAAATATTACTCATCCAATATATAGGATCAGGGTGATGCAGTGGCGTATTAGGTAGTAGTGCTGTCGCCTCACAAAAAGGTTGCTGGTTCGAGCCTAAGCTGGGTCAGTTGGCATTTCTGTGTAGAGTTTGGATGTTCTCCCCGTGTTTGCGTGGGTTCCTCCGGGTGCTTCGGTTTCCCCCACAAGTCTAAAGACATGTGGTATAGGTGAATTGGGTAAGCTAAAATTGTCCGTTGTGTATGTTTGTGAATGAGTGTGTATGGGTGAATGCCATTGATGGGTTCCAGCTGGAAGGGCATCCGCTGCATAAAACATGTGCTGGATAAGTTGGCGGTTCATTCAGCTATGGTGACCCCCTATTAATAAAGGGACCAAGCGCAAAAGACAATGAATGAATAAATGAATAAATTTGATCAAACTAAATCAAACATAAATCCAGATAAAATCACTTTGTTAAACTATGGAGTTAAGTTTACCACATAAAAAATGGTCAGAGCACTGATCAATATCCCAGGAAAGTGTAAATAAATAGAAAACACCCATCAGTCACAAGCTGTGGACAACTGCTAATTAACACGCATTAATTACAGCGCACTGTGCCCTTTACATGACCCCTGACTGCTAAATCAAACCATAATCACCTAGAAAAGTCTTGATTATGACCTCTTGTTTTAGATGCTCATCTTGATCGCCAAATATACAGTTAAGATGCGTCTCGTTTACTCACGAAAAAAAAATAGAGGCAGTTTCACTGATTTTCACAGTCTTAACATTGCTTAAGGCGGAGTGTTTTGATTTGAGAAATCAATAGTGTAAATGGGTAAAAAAGAAGGAGAATTCCTGCAGGCAGCTCATGCACTTAGAAAACACCTTCGCCTGCGTCTGTATTGTGTGATTTGTATTTCAAATGCTACACGCTCTGTTACCGAGGGCGGAAATGGGAAGATGTCAGGGAAAGCAAGCACAGCAATATCGACCATTGGGCCATTTGCATTAAAAGCCAGTCTGCATTGATATATATGAGCCTGTGCAAAGTAATGGAGAGCGGTTCTAAGCTCCTGCGCTCCCAACTTCTTAACTCAATCATAGGCTTAATGCTGTAAATCACCACAACTACGCTATGATATTAAGGAAATTAAGCACTAAATTCAGCGTCGACCTCACTTGACTCTTTAAAAAATTAATTGAGAAAAAAACGCATAAGAAAGAGGAAAATGCATGATAGGAGGATAGATGGGGTCTCCAGTAAACCGTGTTATCTTTGAAGGGAAATGTAGTGCTAAGTGAGTTTAAACATAGTAAAACTGTCATCCCAATAGATATTAGTTGTCCATGGTCTCAGGCTTCTCCCTTTGTCTCTGTGATGTATAGGGAAGGCTGGTTGGCAGTGGCTGTATTGTTGTGAGTCCAGCTATGCAAAAGCTTGTTTGTTTTTGTTTCGTGTTAAATAATTAATGTATATAAAGTATAATAATAATATGCATACTCAAAATTTGTTGGTTTAACTTTTTTATGATATAGATAACATAAAATAAGGCGAGGCAGTGATGCAGTAGGAAGTGCTATCGCCTCACAGCAAGAAGGTCGATGGGTCGCTGGTTCGAACCTCGGCTCAGTTGGCGTTTCTGTGTGGAGTTTGCATGTTCTCCCTGCCTTCACCTGGGTTTCCTTCGGGTGCGCCGGTTTCCCCCACAGTCCAAAGACATGCGGTACAGGTGAATTGGGTAGGCTAAATTGTCCTTAGTGTATGAGTGTGTGTTTAAATGTATGTGTGGATGTTTCCCTGAGATGGGTTGCGGCTGGAAGAGCATCCGCTGAGTAAAAACTGGCTGAATAAGTTGGCGGTTCATTCCGCTGTGGCGACTCTGGATTAATAAAGGGACTAAGCCAACAAGAAAATGAATGAATGACTGAATAACATAAAATAAGTTTCACACACAGTACTGTTTAATAAACTTGATATAGTAGGTATTTTTTATGGCAAATCACAACAAACATATATCATCACTGGCCACTTTATTAGGTACACCTTACTAGTATTAGTATATGCCTAATCCTTCGTGGCATAGATTCAAGCAGGTACTGGAAATATTCCTCATAGATTTTGGTCTATATTGACATGATAGCATTACGCAGTTGCTGCAGATTTGTTGGCTGCACATCCATGATGCGAATTTTCCCGTTCCACCGCATCCCACAGGTGCTGTATTGAATCGAGATCTGGTGACTGTGGAGGCCATTTGAGTACAGTGAACTCATTGTCATGTTCAAGAAACCTGTCTGAGATAATTTGTGCTTTATAATATTGCCCAAAAGTGTGCCAAAAATGATCCCCCACACCATTACACCACACCATTGCTGTACTGTATTTCAAATACAGTACAGCAATGACAGTTCTGCTGAAATAACTGGACACTTTTAAACCGTTTATCTGCCCAAAATGTGATTTATGCCTAAAACATGTACTGAAAACTGATATTTTAGTTTTTTCTGATTATTATCATTGCAAAACAAAATAAAAATTGAACATGTAATGTTTATATTTTAAAATCAGTGTTTTTCAAATTTTACTTTTCTAATGATTTATCTTTGTTTTTTAATAGCTAGTGTTTGCATAAAAAAGTACCACATTTGATTTGAAAAATGCGTTTTGTATTCTCCACATCTTGACAGTTGTTTAAAAAACTGCCGTATAGGTCTTTACAAAGCCTCATGAGATGCACAAAGACAAGAAAACAAAGACAAAAGAACAAATGAATGAAAACAAGCAGCAAAGTATGTCATCTTACCATCTCATAATCACTTACATGCTTTCCAACATTCATTCATTCATTCATTCATTCATTCATTCATTCATTTTCTTTCGGATTAGTCCCTTATATATCAGGGGTCGCCACAGCAGAATGAACCACCAACTATTCTGCCATATGTTTTTTTACACAGTTGATGTCCTTCCAGCTGCAACCCAGTACTGGGAAATTTCCAACTTACAGTATTACTTAATTTTCTCACACTGACTTCTGTTATGATGTGCGCTTTCCTTTACTAACATGACAAGAATCTCATTGTTCAATTTCTGATTGGCTGTCTGTTGCCAAGCATCAAGCAGCAACAAGGAAATACTGCTCCTTTTCATACTGAGCAAACTTAGCAAGGTCAACATTGCAAATTCAGGGTTAACATCGCAAATACAGGCTTTTATAACCCCGAGTAAAATGCTGTGCTAACACTGCTTTCAAATTACAGGTGTGAAACAAACATGGGGTTAAAAGTGTTTTTTAGAACGACAATAACCCAGGGTTAAGTGCAGTGTGAAAAGCCCTATTATGTGTGTGTGGCCCCTAAAACAGGGTGATAGCAACCCAGCTACTGTCGCTGATCTTCAAAACCTCAATCTTCATAAATCTGCAAACTCAATGATTTTAAAGCAAACTAATCAAGTCTAAAGCATGCCATGACATTCCTGCAGGATCAAACCACTGTACATTGTATTACCATATACATTGCATTGCCGTAAAATAACGATAAAGGTCACCAGGGCGCTTAGTGATTCAGGAGTGATTTAACATGTCAGTCCCTCCTGTATGGACACGTGTCTGTTTCAAATTTAAGGCTATGAAGAGAAAATAGGCTAGAGCAAGCACATGGCTAAACACATCTGGCAGTTTAGCAGCAGGAAGCCGAACGTGCCATTTACAGCCTGCTGGGAGAAAGAGTGTAATAGCTACATTTAGATGAACTAACTCTTCTGTGTTGTCATGTGCAGAAATAATGAAATTCTGTCGTACTGAATGGATGCAATTCTGGAGCACATCATTTTTATTTTTGTTTTTAGACTAAAATAAATATAGAGGAAAGGCCATGTTTTATGGTCGGTGCACAGTGTTTACAGCACCAGATGTTGATCGGTGTATTGTTTTTAATTGTAATAATATCTAATCTCTCTTATTGTAGCATTGCAGGGATGTTTTAGTTTTTGTTAATACTTTGAACTTCTATTTTCCATTTAATTTTAATTAAATACATTTTGTTTGTTGTGTTCTTTTGTTTTGTTGTATTATTTCTATATAAGGTTTAACCATCTTTTTATTTTAGTATTCTATTTATTTAGTGCATTAAATCAATCTAAATAGATATGAGGGATATTTCCAACCATCTGAAATAAAATATAATTGTTAAAATATATTACATATTACATACATATTGCATAATTATGAAAAAACATAGATGATTTTTTATCTAGATTAATCTCACTGTAATCTTGGATTTAATCTAGATTAATCTAGATATCAAGGTGAAAGTCATCATAGCTTGCGCAGTACAGACCCAGCTCCCAACATAACTATGAGAATAGATTAACAGCAATATTTTATTATCGCGCGATAAGAGTCTTGCGTTAACGCCAAACACGGCCCACCGTTTTTTATTTGTGTCAAACGCCTACTGTACTTTATAAACAATATTTTGTGAAAACCTAATATTGTTTTAAGAGTTGAACATTGTTTTTTATGTAACACATTTAGTTTAGAATAAATTAAACAAAATATATGAAGTTTGTAAAAGCATTTATGCAAAAATCACTTTTATAAGTGGTTTAAACACAGTATTGTGACATATTTCTGCGAATAAAACCAGCTTCTAATGTTAAAATTTATATATTTTTTTTCACTGTCATAGCGATAATTTATCATAGTTCAACATTTAATGCATTAAGAAAATCCAAATTTATGCTTGTTAGCATTAGTTAACACTCTGTGAGTAATGTACTGTGAGTAATGAACAACTTAATTTCCATTAGCTAACATTATCAAAGATTAATAAATAAATACTGTAATAAATATATTGTTTATCATGATTACAATAGAAAACAAAAACTCTGAAATATCAGTTAATATATATATGTATATATATATATATATATATATATATATATATATATATATATATATATATATATATATATTATTTTGGTGACACTTTTCAATACTTTTTATTAGTTAGTGTTAGTTAATACGGTTACTAACATGAGCTAATAAAAAAACAATAATACTTACATAGCAATAATTAGTCATAGTTCAACATTTAATGCTTTATTAAAATCCAAATTCATGCTTGTTAACATTAGTTAACACACTGTGAGTAACATACTGTAAGTAATGGACAACTTTATTTCCACTAGCTAACCTTATTAAATATAAATATAAATATAAATTTGTAATAAATCAAAGTTGAATAAGTACTGTAATAAATGTATTGTTTATTGTTCATGTTAATAAATACAACTGACATTGATGCAAACCTATTGTAAAGTGTTACTTTTACTTTTAACAATGTAATTCTAAATGTGTAAATCTAATGAAAGCAATGTTTACTACAGTACTGTATATCCATGAGGATACCCAAAAAGTTTTGTTTGGTTGTTTTCTTGTTTCTTTTTGTTTAAAATACTAAATATCATTCTGTTGTTTACCTGTTTGCATTGTGGCATCATTGCATCATCTACAGTTCCATTTAGTTTTTTTTTGTGGTCCAGCAGAACACAATATATATACCCCCCCTCCGCCTGCTCTATCCCGCTCTGTCATGCAGAACAGCTCAGCCTTTCTCCTCTCTCTTACTTTTCTTTCTTTCGCATGCATCAGCTTATTCTTCTCTTTCATTTCACGCCATACGAGCTGACTTCTTTCATTTTTTTTTTTTTTTGCAAGCATCCAAATACTGTGCCTATAGGCTCAAGGGTACGGCACGCTACCATTTCATGTGAATAGAATGAAGCCGATCAGCGGCGGAGCTCAAGACTGCCAAAAAAAAAAAAAAACACCAGCCAAAGACATTATACAGAAGGAAAGAGACAGAATAAAAGCAGAGGTGGGAGTGGAAGATGGGGGGCTTATTTGAAGCCAGAGAGATGGAGTTGTGGAGAAGGGCGGATAGAGTTAACATAGGAAAGGGAAAGAGAGGGAGAGAAAAGGGGGAGCGGGAAAGAAGATTGATGGAAATCTCCGGAGTTTCATTAAGCTGGATGTCGAAGCGCACAGTTATCATGAGGGCTGTCTCTATCAACGGGGACTCATCTCTCCCAAAGCCTGCCTAATTCTCAAATGTGTGTGTGTGTGTGTGTGGAGGGCTAGCGTGTTTCAGCTGCGTAACTGCATTAGCCGGAAAGGCCGTGAAGGAATAACAATTGCACGCTGCCGTTCTTACACTAGCGGTGAGCTGTTGGCAGCTTTGTGGGGTTGGTAAGCCTGTTGGTCCCGCTCCTATGTGGGCCTTCATGTTTTTTTTTTACACTGAGGTAGACATGCTCCATTCGGGAATTTCTCAGTTTCACAGGCTACTAGTGGTGAGGGAGGAGAGTATATGAAGCTGATAAGACATTTATTTCTCTATAAAAATTGAAAAACAAATCTCTATTGGGGGGGAAAAAAAAACATTTGAGAAAAGTGGATTCGAATAAGGTTTTAACCGTGTGGAATTATGAACGAAACGATTATGGATTTTAAGTAAAAGATTATAGTCTGAGGAATAATCATGGTGCCATGGTTATCATGATTATTATTATTATTATTATTATTATTATTATTATTATTATTATTATTATTCATTAATTTCAAAACAGCAGAAAATTACATGAAACATTCAACATTAGAAACATTGGAAAATCACATGAAAACTTTTTATATTTAAAGTGTTGGCGATGTAGTGGCGCAGTAGGTAGTGCTGTCCCCTCACAGCAAGGTCACTGGTTCGAGCCTCGGCTGGGTTAGTTGGCGTTTCTGTATGAAATTTGCATGTTCTACCTGTGTTCGCGTGGGTTTTCTCCGGGTGCTCCGGTTTCCCCCACAGTCCAAAGACATGCTGTATACAGGTAGATTGGGTAGGCTAAATTGTCCGTAGTGTATGAGTGTGAATGAGTGTTTGTGGATGTTTCCCAGTGATGGGTTGTGGCTAGAAGGGCATCCGCTGCGTAAAATTTGTCTAATGTAAATCTAAGCTACATATTAGCTAATTATTTCCCTTTTAAAGTGAATAGATATAGTCAAAGGCTACTGATCATCGGTCTGAAAGGCACTTATGATCAACTATAATACAAAATCTTTTTATTTTTTATTTATTTTTTGTCTCTTTGCTGCAAAATTTTGTATATTCCATACAAAATATGAAGATGAACGGTCCAGTATTGGTCACGTGACTCGCCGGCGCTCATGACATTCTTACAATTATGTTCGCCTGGAAAGCGTGGGCTTGTGTCACTCCCAGTATGCATATGCAAGCCACACCCCTCCAGTGGAAGTAACTAACTTGCGCGTGCAAAAGATGCGACATGTGAACGGCCCTTTTCATCTTAGTCCCTTTATCAATTCCCATAGCAGCAACCCGTCACTGGGAAACATCAATACACACGCATTCACACACACACACGCTCATACACTACGGTCATTTTTAGCATACCCAATTCACCTGTACTACATGTCTTTGGACTTGTGGGGGAAACCGGAGCACTCAGAGGAAATCCATGTGAACATGGGGAGAACATGCAAACTCCACACAGAAATGCCAACTGACTCAGCCGAGGCTCAAACCATCGACCTTCTTGCTGTGAGGCGAACGTGACACCCACTGTGCCACAACATCGCATTATTATTATTATTATTATTATTATTATTATTATTATTATTATTATTATTATTATTATTAACACTGCCATCATCATTATTATTTGTAGGGTCATTAATATAAAAAAAGAATCACTTAATAACTGTAAAAAGTGGATTAATGTCAGCATTTTAATGTTTTAATCGAACAAAATGTTGATGCATTTTAAGAAAAACCACAAACAAATTAAATGTGTTATATTTTAAAATCAATCGATTTATACTGTGCAATTAATCAAAATTGAATTTTAATCTCAATTTAAAGCATTGTGATTGGCTAATTGTAAGAGGCTGCAATATGAAATATAGACAATGTATTTAATTTCCCCCGCCCAGAGCAAATCCTTTTGTGACAGTCTTACTAGTCAATTAAAGGGGCACACGTTCGTTCTGCCCAATCAGAATTGCACAACCGAACTACACCCACAAAAAAAAAAAAAAAAGAAAGAAGGAAAACAAAAAGGGAAGCGGTGACAACTGGGAATAATTTTGCCCGATGCTTCATTAATAGACAAAGTAATTTCAAAGAAAAGCAGCATTTGTAGTTTGGGAATATTTTGGTTTCAAAGTCCCAGACACAGAACAAAAGCAGGTAATTTTTAAGAGCTGTCGCAGAGTTGTTGCCACGCCTTACAGATTATTGAGCTGGCGCTTTACTACAAATGTGAACTATAAATCAAATCGCAATCGCATTATCTGTAAAAAAAAAAAAAAAATGCAATTAGATATTTCTCCCATACAGTACACATATAAATTTAATTCAATAATACAATAGACCATTTTGAGGCATGTAAACAATAACACTGATCCTAATGCATCTACTGTTTTACATTATTTTCATAGCTTCCAAGAATTCAAAAAGGTCAACATATTGATAAATGATGTTATGTTAGCTGTTTTGATGTTATGATTGAATTGCCTCTGATTAGTTATGAAATAGTTTGACAACAAACAGCAAATGTTTATGGGCCAATGACATCACCACATTGAAATGGTTCATAGTAATTCAGTAACTCTAAATCACTTTTTTTTTTTTTAAACTGCATAGTACATAAAGCATGACCTTTCCTGTATATTTAATTAGGTACTAGAATTAAAGCTGTTGGATTATGTGTTTTGTGCTGGATTTTCACTGTTTCAGTCTTCTAGTCTGAATGGGAGAAGAGCAAATAAAGAAAGATGTTAAGCTATTTAATTTTCTTTCATTTTTTGCGGTTCAATTTTATACTTTAAAGTAAATTTGTCATATCCTTAGTGAAACTTGAAGAAAAATGATTCAAATGATCATTTACGAAAAAAGTGAATTAGCATATCAAAACCCAATTGTAAAGCAGCAAAATTCAATTATACCCCAGAGCGCTGTTTCCACTGAGGATTGCATTGGCCAATTTTTATAAAAATTGAAAGCTACTTTGCGAAGGCATGGTTCACCACAGTGCAGCTGCAGTCTCAGTTACTACAAGTTAAAATAAATTCATGCCAATTACTTAAAGTAAAGATCAAGTGAACAGATGGAGAGCAAGAACCAGCTCTCAGTTATTCAGTGCTCAGTAGATCTGAGTCACATATGGGTGAAGCTTTTCTCCAGTGCTGCACTGATCTCTGGGTATCAGATGAAGACGCAGGAGATCTCAGTCTCTTGTCAACTGGAGATTTTCTATTTTTCACCGAAAGCTGTCTAAATAAGATTGTTATACATATTAGACGTCATAATAAATGCCTGCAATCATGTGATTATCCCTTATTGCTTATACCTTTATAACCTGGAGAACCAAGGCCTCCTGGAAAGCTTTCTTTGTGTCTTCCTGGAAATGGTAAAGGAAAACAATGACGGAATCATGCTGTTTGTATGTATGTCGAAAGGAAGGCTTTTTTTTCCCTCAAATCACATTTCAGTTATTAATAGAAAGACTCACAGTGAGCTTGTTTTTGAGCTTCCTCAAACATGAACTATTCCTATAGTCTGACATTTTCAAGATCATATTAAACTGTTTCTTATTTGAGATTTGTGGAGACACTGCAGAATTGAACCATAATAAAGTGAAATAGAATGAAATTTTATCATCTGCATGTGTTTTAAAGTCTGTGACTGTGTTTCATTAACATTAATTGTATAAAATTATTAATAGTGATGCTGTGGCTCTTTCCAGAAAACCATAAAGCAATGTTAATGTCACTTCTATATTTGCTCTATTGTGTTTATTTATGACTAGTTTACGTATATAATATATTACATATATTTATATTTTACTCCCCTACAAAATCATCCCAAGTAATAACTTTGCCACACAGAGCTATTCAAGTCATCTGGTGATATTGTGTCTATATCACAGAGAAAAAAATGTCCATGCAACCCTAATATTTACTTGTTTATTATTTTATAAATTGTTGATTAGGTTTAAAATTAAGTTTGGTGTTGGTGGTATGTTATTTTCAAATGCAATGATATTTTTGTAAATGAGACAGTATTTAGCTGTAATATGAACTGTATTTTACTGTAGCACTGTTGTGCTGTGTGTTGCTGTATTTTAACGTTGTATTTTGAAAGTTACAGTAAAGATATACAATATTGCAAGTGCAGAACAGCAAGATAAATGGTGCGTTAAATGTAAATACACACTGAAAAAAAAATGAAATGTTATCTGCTATCTGTTAAAAAAATAGCAAAATATCAGACATTAAATTACAGATATTTCCATAAATTAACATTTGCAGTAAATGTCTGTAATTTAACGACTGTTATTATATGATACATTTCTGTAATTTAATGTCTTTTTTTGCACAATAAATTTTTGTAATTTAATTTTTTTATACCCCAGTTAAAAATAAATCCACCTGTGACTGAACATTTCAATTTAAAACTTCAGCAAAAAGTTAAAGAAATTACATAATTTGACTTTGATAAAAAAAAGTTGACAGCATTTTCTTTTTCCCCGCTGAGCCCAGATTGCTAAATATTTACTGCAATTTGCTAGATTTTTGTATCCAAGCCTTTTGTTATCATCTATATATCTGTCTGTCTGATCTATTTGCTTGCTTGTAGTAGCAGTTATAGTAATTATATTTTATTTTAAATAAGCCCTTTTTACTGAAGATTATCAGTGTTTTTAGTCAAGTGTATAATGTAATGTTACTATATAAAAAGATACAAATCAAAAGTTAACAAATCCAGTTTTAATTTTAACTCAAAATTAATTTGTAAACTTTCAGATATTTTACACTGCATGTTAAAAAAATAAAAACACTACTACTATTATTAATACATTTTATTAAGAATAATATAAAAAAATATATTGTTGTTTTGTATGTATTTTAAAATTAATTGAATTTTAATTAATTTGTCTTTATTAGTTAATTATTATTATTGTTTATTTACAATGGTAAACAAGACTCGCATACTGATTAGGAAAAACATTTTTGCGATAATAAAAGAGACCACGAGCGCCATGCTGCCCATGCCCTGCCAGCCAGTCCCAGGATGTATGTTCAGGCATCACCATGGAGATAAAGTCTAATAGAAAATGCCATCGCTGTGATACCAGCTGTAGAAAGAAAGAACGAAAGAAAGAAAGAGACAGAGTTGGCCTTTTGACAGTCTTAATTCATCAGTCTGCAGCCATGGAAATAATGCCAGTGATCTAGAGAGTTTTTGTAAGTATTACTTTAAACTTACATCTTAAATGCCTGGCTGCACAGACATTTTAAAAGGTTGCAAATCAATATTGTTGTACAGCGTAAGGTATGGCCTGATGTTGGAACAACGAGCGGAGTGTATTTTATTTGCAAGATGTATTATTTGTAGTCTCCATTTTTCATTACAGTCGAGCAAGCGCTCTAAAAGTGACTCAGGTAAGTTATGAAGCCTGCTTACTTGTATCATTTTGTACACAGACAGGAACACGGTGTGCTGTGATGATTCACACACGGCTTGCAAATGTACGCATTTATCGATTATATCATGACATGCAGTTATCTGAATTCGCTCTCCTGAAAGAAGTCAGAGATGACATGGGCCAAATTTTGGAGAGATTCTGTTCAGTTGTGGTTTGATCTCTACATTTACAGATGCTGATGAAGTCAAAGTTTCTGATTGTGTTGTGCGATAAAAATCCAAAATCAGCATCAATGCTATTTATTACGATTTTAGAAGTTTTGCATGTGTTTTATTTTATCTTTTACTGTGTTCTTAATCCCTCTATTGTTATGTAGGTTTATAATGGCTTATGTAACTGATGAGAACACATAATATCACCTTGTAATGATAAACTTAAAAAATATATAATTAAATTAAAATGTGATTAACCCTTATGTTGACTTAAGGGTAAAAAGAGGACCCAGGCACCATTTTTACACCAAAAAAAAAAAAAAAAAAAAAGGTAAACAATGTTTTTTTTTTTTTTTTTTTACCGTTTAATGACTTTTTCTAAAAACACCCCAACATTAAAAAAATAAATAAATAAATAAATAAATAAACAAATAAATAAATAAATAAATATATAAATAAATAAATAAATAAATAAATAAATACTAATTATGATCATTTTCATATTTTGATAAACACATTTAGAGCAGAACGTTTGTCTTGCAGGTTAGTTTTACTGACATTGTTTTTATTTTGATTTGATTTGATTTGATTTTAGTTTAGTTTAGTTTAGTTTATGACTTTTTTTTAAATTACACTAACATTAGATTTTTTCTCTTTTTTTCATATTTTGATGAAGCCTGTACAAATTTAGGGTACAATGGGTTTCTTGTAGGTCAGTTTTACTATTTAACCCTCCTGTTGACACACAAATGTCCCCGAACCCCTAACACACACACAAGAATCTTCTGCTTTAACTTTTCTGAAAAATGTCTTGCTAAACAGTTTTCACACTTACAGTATAAAGATACTTTTAGCATTAGAAAATGTACGCCTTACTTTAGTCAAAAATCGGTTTTCCACTGATTAAACATTGATGAAATACTCTACACTGATTATGAAAACCTAGATGTTTACAGAGTTTGTGATGAAGATGAGGTTGGTTCGTCATGCAAAATAGATTTAAGAATTGAAATTTAATTTAGCTGGTTTAATTATAGTTTAGTAAAGGTGGGTCATTTTTGCCCTAAGGGTGAACAATGTACACAGAATCCAGAAGACGACAGTAAGGTTAAAATAAATCTGTATTTTTTTTCGTATAATATTTCTTAAAAATAATAAATAATAATAATGATTCCATATCGGTGGATTCTTAAGGCTTTATGTTGGTTTAGTGTAAATGTCATTTTAAAGGTGCAGTAAAATAAAAAATAATTTTTCAGGCTTTGTATTTCAGAATCACACAACAGGTTGAGTTTTGAGCAAAACATTTATATTGTTGTGAAAAGAAGTGCCTTTTAGCCATTTCTTGAAAATACATGTGTACTCAACAATACACTCTTCAATATAAACAACAGAAGTCATTGCACCCTTATAGCTGTATTCACAAATATGTTTGCATGCACAACTGAAAGCGGTGTTCCACCCAGCGCTTGGTTCTGATGTACTAATAGAGAGGTACTGCTGGGAAGTGTAATTCAAAAACAGCCCAATAATAAGGAACATTAGAATAAGCAGCCTGTTAGTCAGAGTAGTGAGCAGAATCTCATTGTCATGCGTGTCAAGGGATGTGTGATGTCAGAGCAGTGTGAGCCGAGCTCTGATTGGCGGGCTCCTCTGAGGATGTGCCCAGCCAGAGAATGGCATCAGCTGTGAGGCGCTGCCAGCAAGCAGAGAGCTCTGCCAGTCTCCAGATGTACACACAGGAGAAGAGAAGTGCTTTTGAAGCCTAAACAGAGGAGATCGTTTCCCATTCCATTTACCCAAATGAAGAAGAATCGATTTCTAGGATTCTCTGTTGCCACCTGTTCGAGAGAGAGAGAGAGAGAGAGAGAGAGAGAGATGAGGCATATTTTGGGTGAGAGCTCCAGTCTAGACAACGCTAAAGCACACAGTAAAAAAAAAAAAAAAAACTAAATCTGTTAATTTAGGGGTTTCCGAACTTTTCAGCCTGCAACCCCTAAAATAACACAATATAACACACAACCCCCAAATTCCTTGGAGGTTGTTATAAATATACAAACGGTGTTCACACAACAATAGGCCTATATGTAAACACGATCATATTGACAACACATAAAAAAGTGCTGCAGTCTAACAATCATATCCCTTTTGTAGTAATTTATTAATTTGTTTAATTTAATATTAACCTTAACTAAATAGACCTGCGGACACAATGTTTTCAGCTCAAGTCTGTTCTTGGTTCATTTTTAAATTTTTTTACATTTTTAATTTCTGATCGCCAATCAGAGATCATTCTCAATATTCAGTTGTGGCCTGTATTTTTTTAATGTATTTGATTGGCATGAAGGTGTCAAAGTTTAACCTGGTGCTTTAAAATCCATCTGCTGCAGCTGTCGATATTGCTGTGTTGTTAATCTAACGTAAACACAGTCCCATACGAAAAAATTATTTAAAGATTGGCTTTTAATTTTACTATTAAAACTACTATTTTTATCTTCTTATGGTTAAAATAGGGTAATTCTAATAATTTGATGAAAATTGTTTGACTTTTCTAAATCACCAAGCAACCCCATCTTTGTTCCGCAAACCGCACTTTGAGAACCACTGTGTTAAATAACAGTGTCCATATTTTATGATTCATAAGTGATTTTTGTTTATTTATGGATTTAAATTGCATTAAAATACATTGATCGCTGCTCTGTTGACTTTTGATGTTTAAAATTCAGCACACTAGAGTTTGATTTTCAGTTTGAAATAATAGAATGTTTATGTAAGAAATACTATATAGAGAAATACGTCTGTACAATAACAGAACATGTACTGACAGTTTATTACATGTTTTTGTGTCACATCCGTCTGTGACCACCTGAGGGCGCTGTAGCGCTCTAGGACTTGTAGGCGCTACAGTGCCCCAGGGAAAAAACTACATTCTCATACATCCCACGCGCATACACCGGAACACTTACACTGACCCGTCATCTCATCTGTTTTGTGTTACCGTTGATTATCTGGACTATATATTCTACCATTCCACCTATGTTTGTCATCGCGTCGTTGTCTACCTTGTCTGTCTTGATCACAGTCCTGCAGTAAGTCTGATATTCTTAGTTGTTTGTTCTTGATCGTGTTTTTTTTGTATTTTTGCTTAGTCTAGTTTTTTGAGTTTTGTTTCCTGAGCCTTGTCTCTGTTTTGGTTTCTGATTTTGTGGTTTATTTGTACTTTGAACGCCTTGTTTTATGTTCTTTTCACTGTAAATAAATCTGCACTTGAATCCGCAATCTTTTGTTCCTGTTTTGCTTTTGTTTTGATCACGCTAACGTGACAGAACGACGCGATCACAAATGGATTCAGCAGATAGCCTTATAGTGCGTATAAAACAAGGTAATCGCTCAATTGAGCGATATATCAAGGAGTTTTTGGAGCTAGCCCCGAAGAGCTCTCATAGTGACTTATTGCTTATGATGTTTTTCCGGGGAGGACTTTTGGATCCAGTCCGTTCCCAAATGCCACCGTATGAGGAGGACTGGAACCTGTATCGGTTCATTGAGGCAGCCTTATTGATCTCTGGCTCCCCTCTCTCTGTTGCCCTGAAAGAGGAGAACCCTCAGGAGGGAGGCCTGAGTGAAGGGCAACAGAGAGGGATATTTTCGGGGCCAGCTGATTTGTCTAAGGGAAGGAGGAGAGAGGCTGGACTGGAGTTGCGGGCTTATCCGCGTCGGGCTGTTCGGAGACCACCCTTTTCGGAGCCTCTGGAGAGCCTGCTAGAACTGTGTGGAACGCCAGTGTCGGCTCCAGCCCCAGAATGCCCGCCAGTGTCGGCTCCAGCTCCAGAGCAAGATCCCTCTCCTGATCACAACACTCTCCCTTCTCAAACCACCAGACGAAGGAGGCACAGGAAGAGGACTGCCCATGTCCCAGAGCGCCCGCCAGTGTCGGCTCCAGCCCCAGAGCGCCCGCCAGTGTCGGCTCCAGCCCCAGAGCGCCCGCCAGTGTCGGCTCCAGCCCCAGAGCGCCCGCCAGTGTCGGCTCCAGCCCCAGAGCGCCCGCCAGTGTCGGCTCCAGCCCCAGAGCGCCCGCCAGTGTCGGCTCCAGCCCCAGAGCGCCCGCCAGTGTCGGCTCCAGCCCCAGAGCGCCCGCCAGTGTCGGCTCCAGCCCCAGAGCGCCCGCCAGTGTCGGCTCCAGCCCCAGAGCGCCCGCCAGTGTCGGCTCCAGCCCCAGAGCGCAGTCCAATGCCAGTTCCAGTCTGGCTTCTGGCCTTACCGGCGCCACCCAGGCTCCTCGCCCTGCCGGCGCCACCCAGGCTCCTCGCCCTGCCGGCGCCACCCAGGCTCCTCGCCCTGCCGGCGCCACCCAGGCTCCTCGCCCTGCCGGCGCCACCCAGGCTCCTCGCCCTGCCGCCGCCACCCAGGCTCCTCGCCCTGCCGGCGCCACCCAGGCTCCTCGCCCTGTCGGCTCCAGCCCCAGAGCGCAGTTCAATGCCGGTTCCAGTCCGGCTCCTGGCTTTACCGGCGCCACTCAAGCTCCTCGCCCTGCCGGCGCCACCCAGGCTCCTCGCCCTGCCGGCACCACCCAGACGTCTTGCCCTGCCGGCCCCAACCCGGCTCCTCGCCCTGCCGGTCCCAGCCCGGCTCCTGGCATTACCAACGCCATCCAGACGTCTTGCCCTGCCGGCACCTCCCAGACGTCTTGCCTTGCCGGTCCCAGTCCGGCTCCATGCCCTGCCGGCTCCAGTCCAGCTGCCTCCTGTCCCGCCGGCTCCAGTCCAGCTGCCTCCTGTCCCGCCGGCTCCAGTCCAGCTGCCTCCTGTCCCGCCGGCTCCAGTCCAGCTGCCTCCAGTCCCGCCGGCTCCAGTCCAGCTGCCTCCAGTCCCGCCGGCTCCAGTCCAGCTGCCTCCAGTCCCGCCGGCTCCAGTCCAGCTGCCTCCAGTCCCGCCGGCTCCAGTCCAGCTGCCTCCAGTCCCGCCGGCTCCAGTCCAGCTGCCTCCAGTCCCGCCGGCTCCTGCCCAGCTGCTTCCAGTCCCGCCGGCTCCTGCCCAGCTGCCTCCAGCCTCGCCGGTTCCTGCCCAGCTGCCTCCAGTCCCGCCGGCTCCTGCCCAGCTGCCTCCAGTTCCGCCTGCTCCAGTCCAGTTGCCTCTCCAGCCGGCTCTCCTAAAACCCCCTGCCTTGTGTCTCCTGCGGGATCATCCATGGGTCATCCCTCCCGACCCTCCCTGGTGGTCCTTCCCACTACTTGGGACAGATTCACCGGCCGCACCCTGGCTTCCTGCTGGGGTGCCTGACCCACTGCCTGACCCTGATCTGGCCCTCCCATCCCTCCCTTTGTTCCTGCTCCGCTCCGCCCCCCCTCTTGGAACCAGTCTGGGAGCGTCTGGAAGCCGCTCTTTAGAGGGGGGGTAATGTCACATCCGTCTGTGACCACCTGAGGGCGCTGTAGCGCTCTAGGACTTGTAGGCGCTACAGTGCCCCAGGGAAAAAACTACATTCTCATACATCCCACGCGCATACACCGGAACACTTACACTGACCCGTCATCTCATCTGTTTTGTGTTACCGTTGATTATCTGGACTATATATTCTACCATTCCACCTATGTTTGTCATCGCGTCGTTGTCTACCTTGTCTGTCTTGATCACAGTCCTGCAGTAAGTCTGATATTCTTAGTTGTTTGTTCTTGATCGTGTTTTTTTTGTATTTTTGCTTAGTCTAGTTTTTTGAGTTTTGTTTCCTGAGCCTTGTCTCTGTTTTGGTTTCTGATTTTGTGGTTTATTTGTACTTTGAACGCCTTGTTTTATGTTCTTTTCACTGTAAATAAATCTGCACTTGAATCCGCAATCTTTTGTTCCTGTTTTGCTTTTGTTTTGATCACGCTAACGTGACATTTTTGTACCATAATGTACAAAAGCAACCCAGACAATATCTCATTTTAAATTAATACAAATGTTAATAAAAGTTGCTTTTTCAAACCTTTCAAATTTGGAAGAAAGTGCAAGGTCCCATAATGCAATTCAAAAGCATAAATAAATAGAGAGAAAAAAAAAAAAGAATCACAAAATACGCAAAACTACTTGTTCACTGATTTGATTTCACAATGTACTGTTTGTATTAGCCAAGTCATGTCAATAAAACTCTTTAGAAAGAAATTGAGAGAGAATTAGAATTTTAACAAAATTTGCTTTTAAAATGCTTTAAAAATGCATTTTTACAAAAGAAGGGTTTACAAACATTAAACTATCACTATGTTCAAAGCCTCTAGAATTTTGCAATTCTATGATCAATGAATTTAACACAAAATCCATAAATTGTCATAACATTTTGTAGTTCACTTTTTACTTTTTGTTTAAAGTTAAATTGATGCTTATTTCCCACATAATTTGGACAGTCGGGACTGCTGCTCCACATCAATCATTCTGATCATCAATCAATCAATTTAGTCTAATAATATCTGATTATGTTCACAACATTCTGGAGGAATTGAGTGTTATAAGATTACAAAAAATGTTAAAAACAATAAAAATAATAATAATAGTAAAATAAAACTTCATTCTCAACTACACAACTCCAGGCACTACACTGAAAAAAAAAAATAATATATATATATATATATATATATATATATATATATATATATATATATATATATATATATATATATATATATATATATATATATCATTTACTATATTTTTTTATGCAAGTCATTGCAAAAATTTGAATGGGCTGAATTTAAACAAATGAAGTTGAACATTACTAAATTTAATTTATTTAAATTCATACTGGCGATGCGGTTGGCATAGTAGGTAGTGCTGTCCAAAGACATGTGAATTGGGAAAGCTAAATTGTCTGTGTGTATGTGTGTGAATGAGTATGTATGGAGGTTTCCCAGTGATGGGTTGCAGCTGGAAGGCCACCCGCTAAGTAAAAAAAAAAACAAAAAAAACGCGGGATCGGTTGATTATTAATTTCACTGTGGTGACCCCAGATTAATGAAAGGATTAAGCCAAAAATTAAATGAATGAATGAATGTTACTTATTGAATAATATTTAGGCAGTACTAAATATTAGCAGAATATCAAAAAAATCTGTGAACTTCAACAAATTAATATAAATCAAGATTCTAGCTTGTACCATGCTACAATAATAATAATAATAATAATAATAATAATAATAATAATAATAATAATAATAATAATAATAGAGACTGGAGTAATGAAGCTGATAATTCATCTTTAAAATCACTAGAATAATTTTTTTATTAAATTATAAAATATTTTGAACAGTTATTTTATAGTTCAAAAACAATTCACAATTTGATAATTTCTACTGTATTTGTTATGAAATAAATGCAGCCTTGGTGAGCTAGAGAAGCTTATTTTAAAACATTTAAAAGTCCTACTGACCCCAAACTTTTGACCGGTAGTGTATTGTCTTCATTCTACTCATATAGAGAGAGAGAGAGATAGAGAGAGATGATTAACATGTGTGGAGCTCTGCCAAGAATAGATTTATCAGAAAAGAAAACATTGGAAAACAAACACAACAACATAATAAATTCTTTCTGCAGTAAACATAGGGCCAATGTACATTATGGCCAAAATGAGAGAAGGAATGAGAATAGGAGAGACAAGATACACTGCCGGGGAGTGTGCGTGTAATTAAAGCGGTGTACTAGGGGGGCTCTTGTGTTAAGGAAGCCCTCCAGCACCTCTTTCAAGCCGACGCGGCGAGAGTGCCTGGAACATGACAGTTGCTGATGAATCTTAAGCAATGTTTGTTCCCTTGTGGGCGAGACGACAAAGAAATAAATAAATGCTGCACTTCATCTGACGTGTAATCAAATGCAGAATCTCAAAATATTTTTTTTTCTGATTTAATTAGGGCAATAATGACCCAAGGCACTTAGAAGAGGGTTTAAAGCGGCTTCAGATTTGATGCCTTTGTTCGCAAGACTTCTGATGCAAAAACCGACCATCAGCCGGTAACAATACTCACAGGTATAAAAAAAAAAAAGTAGCTAGGAAGTAGAGCCACTATCTGAAATAAAAGAGACGTCTTTGTTCAATTCATTGTGAACTCTTAGGAAGCTGCAATTAGTGTTGTGACAGCTGCAATGCTGGGTAAGAATCGCCTTTGCTCCACTGATACAAACACAGTAAATTGCAGACACTTCATGCAAACGCTTGACAGATCTACTCTGGATCGTATATAATAAAGAATAATAATCAGTAATCATCTGCTTGCTTCTCCAATAAGCGTGACTCATATGCACTCAAGTTTAGTTGATGTAACATTGGCTGATTACATTTTAAATTCAATTTAATCTACAGTATTCTTCTGTCCTGCCATGTAGGATTTTGGATTGTTGAGATTTGTGTTTTTAAAAGCTCTCTCCTTCTTATCAAGGCTGCAGATACAGTATGTGTAAATACAATTATGGTAATGCATCTTCTATAAGTTATTTGAATGTTTTGCAACATTTCAAGGCTGAACATTTTTGAAGAAAAAATATATCTAAAAAATAAATGAAATATTAATGTAAAACTTTATTACATGTATGTGTGTTATTGTGTGTGTAAATTATTAAACAGAAGTTCAAAAGTTAGGGTAAAATATTAAATACAATAAAAAAGAGAAAAAATCAAGAGAAACAAAAGAAGATATAAAATTTTATTAGAATTTTTGTAGTTTGTTAATTATTTTTCAATATTTCCCTTGAATTTAAATGTATTATCTTTCTATTTCTAAAGGTGTTCGGTGACTAAAGTATAATAATAAATGTATCTGTTTAATAATCTGTTTTGTTCAAATGCACCAAAATTCATCCATCAGTTACTTTATTAGGTACACCTTACAAGTACCAGATTGAACCCCCTTTTGCCTTTAGAACTGCCTTAATCCTTAGTGCCGTAGATTCAACAAGGTACTGGAAATGTTCCTCGGAAGATGGGTACACTTTGGTCATAAAGGGATAGACATGGTCAGCAACAATATAGGCTGTAGCATTGACACAATTGGTACTAATGGGCCAAAAATGTGTGAAGAAAATATCCCTCACAGCATTACAAGACTTTTCAGACCAGGCAACGTTTTTCCAATCTTCTATTGTCAAATTTTGGTGAGCCTGTGTGAATTGTAGCCCCAGTTTCCTGTTCTTAGCTGACAGCAGTGACACCCGGTGTGGTCTTCTGCTGTTGTAGCTCATCCACTTCAAGGTTCGACATGTTGTGCATTCAGAGATGCTCTTCTGTATACCTCGATTGTAACGAGTGGTTATTTGAGTTACTGTTGCCTTTCTATCAGCTCCAACCAGTCTGGCCATTCTCCTCTGACCTCTGGCAGCAACACTGCATTTGCGCCCATAGAAATGACGCTCACTGAAGATGGTTTTGCATGAAAATCCCAGTAGATCAACAGTTTCTAAAATACTCAAGTCAGGTTTTCTGACACCAACAACCGAGCCACAATTAAGGTCACTTCAATCCCCTTTCTTCCCCATTCTGATGCCTGGTTTAAGCTGCAGCAGATCGTCTTGACCATGTCTACATGCCTTAGTGCATTGAGTTTTTGTCATGTGATTGGGTGATTAGAAATTTGCGTTAACGAGCAGTTGGACAGGATACAGGTATTCATTTTGATAATTGGGTGTTCTCATTTATGCAGGGAAATGTATATGTAGATTTTTGTTTGCACATAAAAATGTGGGCCATTGAACATACATAGTTTATTTAAACTAAACTAAATATTCACATTCAAAATGTATTTAATTTTAATGCACACACACACACACACACACACATGCATATGTATGTATATGTATGTATGTTGTGGTAAATTTAATTTTAGGCCAGTAATTCAGCTTAAGAGCCTAATTTTTTTGGTGTTTTATCTAAACACCAAAAACCCTGTTTTAAATTCAGGTGCTAAAACAATGCAGACAGTGCGTGAAAATAAACATCACTTTCATTGGGCACCATTCATTCTTACTGACTTCCCCTCGAGCGTTTTTGCAACAAGACAAATGTGTGTATCATTGCCAGAAATGTGTGCAGCATTCACAAAGGTGGTCACTCAGGTATTTTGAACATGTGCAGTCATTCCTTTAGAGAGTTGACCAAGTAAAGTACATCTTTTCCAGAGGTTTTTTTACAGATATTTTTTGTTTTGTTGATAATGAAACCGGGGTCCTAGGTGATACATTTTATGAAAGTCAATGGCAACTATCCTTTGGACGATACAAACAAATGTTGCTCTTGACGATGCATTGAGGTCTTATGAAACAAAACAATCATCACTGGAAGAAACTTTATTTACTAAATTATTACCTTTAATTCACAGCTTTGGAAAGCTCAGACTTTGGTCCTGAAATGTTGTTTCTTTTACAGACCTGTTATTCGCTGCATAAAACTTTTTCTTTTTTTGTAGGTTTGCTTTTCAAAGTACATTACGCAATTCTGAGTGTACCTCACGCAGGTGAATGCGCTTGTCAAACCACCAGTAGAAAACACACTCTTTGCACATGTGCACCAATCTTGCACATTTGCACTAGACATTTTGTTATGAAAAGAGAAAAACATTTATGAAGTGAGCTTCACACCGGTTGAGTGGGCTTTACAAACCACCTGCAGAAACAATCTTATGTCTTAAAACAAAACAATAAATCAATAAAACCGTGCCCCCCCTTCCCCCGCCTAACTCTATCACATTATCTGTTCCTTTGTATAATTAGCCCTTCTTGTGTGTATTTCCTCTTCTCATTGAATCACTGAATGCCTCCTCAATTGTAAGTTGTAAATGTAGAACTTTTATTAGCCGTTCCATTTTATGAATGTAATGTAATGTTTCAGCCAAAAATTGTCTTTAAAGGTTTCGTAAAATGAAAATAAAATTTTATAGATGTTGCCATCAGTTTGTTAGTCTTAAGATTATCTATAAGTTATATTGTGGTCCACAATGTGACAAAAAATTGCAATGATAAGATTTAATCATCCAAAACTTGCAGTTTGTCTCTTCCACCTTTATGGATCTGTGCTATTTTGACATCACCTCCTACTTTAGATTCTCATCAACTCTTCTGACCAATCAAATATTATCTCTAGTGTCCCTCTAGTGAAATGTCCCACCCTCTTAAAGGCGTTTCTCATTTGATTTTCATTTGTTATGCCTGATCTCCACCCCTTTCACATACAGAGCTGTGATTTAAAAAAAAAAAAAAAAAAAAAAAAAAAAAAAAAAAAATATATATATATATATATATATATATATATATATATATATATATATATATATATATATATATATATATATATATAATAATAATAATAAAATAAACATTTGGCTGTTTTCTTTTTTTTTTTTAAAGGGGAGGAGCTTCTCTGTCCCGCCCTTTCTTCATGTTTCAGTTAAGATTTCTCCATCATTGAATCATTGAAAAAAATAGACATTTCAAAGCCATTAACGGGATCTTTTAACCCTCTGGGGTCTGAGGTGATTTTGGGGCCCTAAGATGTTTTGACATGCCCTGACATTTGTGCTTATTTTAGCTACGTATACTATCGGCCAACATGTTATTTTTTTTATGTATTCAGCACAAATTGTGATACAATAATATGTGAGAAATATTGATGCACATGCTTGTGTGTTTTTTTTTTTTTTTTTTTTTTTTTTTTTTTTTTTTTAGAAAAGTAGGTTTTAGAGAGAAAAAAATGTAGCTGAAAAAAAGTCCAAAAACTCACTGAATGGGCCTGAGCAAGACTTTTGAGTAACCAGTCTTGTAGGCTAGAATATTTACTTCACAATTATGTGAAAATTATTATGTTCTCTTATTAAAGAAAACATTACAATGATTTACATTTTGCAAAGACTGTTTGGGTCAGAATATTATTTTATACTGAATTTTTATTATATTAAACTGTAGAAAAATAAAATCAACCACTTCTGGAATTGCAAGTAAATGATTAAATTAGCTAAAGCTTCATTTTGGGGTAAACAATTACTGTCAATAGATTGTAAAGACTCTGTCCAAGATAGGCAGGGTATAGACATGCATCTATATTGTTGTAGGTGGATTGCTTGTTTACTAATTTGCATTCTTTAAAATAGAGGACAGATGTGGGGAAGAGAGCCCTGCACACAGACAAGTGTAACAGTGTTGTTTACAGATGATATGATCTGCAAATTGAGTGTCGCCTGCAAAGCAGCTCCAAACAGACAGGAATGCAAAAGATACCGAGATACTTCTTTCACCCTTTGCCATCTAATAGAATGAATAAGAAATTATACAATCCATCCCTTTTCCCCTGCTCTGATTTGCACATCTACAATTCTATCTCTCTTTATCATTTTTTTTTCCTGCACATTGTTTTTTTCCCCACCATCAGCCAATCTATCCATCTGTCTCATTTCCCATTTAACAATCTCCTGCTTTTTTTTTCCTTTTTCTTTTTCTGACGCCTTCTTCAGCTCAACCTCGTTCTCTTTACTCTCATCCCCTTTTTTTTCTCTTGTCTGAAATTGGGAACAGAGCAGCTGGTAATTGAAGATCATTGTCTCTCTCCGGGCCCTCAGGATTTGCAATGCTTTTTCACCATAGCTCATCTGTGTGAGTATTCTCAGCTCGCTGGCCAATTTTGGCCTCTCTTTTTTTGTTTGCTTTTTTCCCCATAAACTCTGTGAGCCTTTTCGAAATTGGATTTTCATTTAAGAGAGCCAAGCGTATTGTGTTTATGCCACCGTCTCCATCTATCACGCACGATTCCTCGCCTCTTTTCATTCTGTGTCTCGTGCTCGTTCTCTAAGCATGGCTCATTTTGTCCTTTGCTCAAATCTTTACGTGTCTGGTGCTCTTCTATTTCTTATGTAAGTTCTTTCAGGCTTTCGACAAAGTGAGGATCGGTGTAAAAACAAACGGTGAACAGATTGAGAAGGAATATGATACCTGCCATCTAAAAAGTCTTTCTCTTTGAATGAATAGCAGGGTACAGCAGAGCTAACGGCTCTGTGGGATACAGGACTCATTTGATTGTACTTTCTCATAAAGCTGTAAACGGCAATAAAACCACCAGTGCAAAAAATGTTTCTGAGACACAATGTGATCAGAATAACGCCTTAAAAATTATTATTATTATTTTTAATTATTATTATTATTAATAATAATAATAATAATAATAATAATAATAATAATAATAATAAATATTATTATTAGTAGTAGTAGTAGTAGTTGTAGTAGTAGTATCTAACTAAACCACAATCACTTGGTTTAGTGTGGTATAGAAAAAAAAAAATGACTAAGATTTTTAGTTGGTTAACTGTCTGGTATAAGTTAAATGTGTGCTAGCGATATTGTCAGAATATCAGAAAATATATTATATCAGCTCTTTACCAAAACAATTTATACCAAAATAAATCCAATTTCTAATTTGTGTTGGAAAGGGTCTCGGGTGCACTGACATGAGTTTGTTTATACCATTGGTTGGTGCCCAATTTTTCTCTTATGATGGGCCAAAAACCAAACTTGATTGAGGCTAGTAGGTCGACTGTAATTTTAGTTGCAATGACTAATTTCCTAGTTTATTTATATATATATATATATATATATATATATATATATATATATATATATATATATATATATATATATATATATATATATATATATATATATATATATATAAATATTTATATATATTTAAGTAGAAAGCATTACTTTATATCAACTAATATAGTACACATGTTGCTTTTTTTTTTACATTTTGTAATAAACGTATTAAAACTTGCTCATTAATAAAAACATGGAGTTACAGTTTTTGCCTTGATTTGCTTGCCAATGTCTTCTGCATATTAAAGTGAAAGGGAAGCTGTCAGTCAAGTTTACATTATGTTGTACTATTTTGTATTATTTTTCACTGTGTCTGACGTCATGGGGTTGGTTCTGTTCCCTCAGCTGAACTGATTCAATGGAAGTACGGTAATGGACTGAACACAGAAACTTGAAAGCCTGATTTAACCCAGTGTGCAAAGTTGTGGACGTGGAGCTGTTGCAAATACAAGCATCAAAGTTATGTCTAATGTTTATACATTTTATATTTTTGTTTGATTTAATACCTTTCATTTGATGCACTGTGGTCCATTCTCTCATGCTGGTCCAGCGCTGACTGATGAGGGAATTTACATTCAGACTAATGCAACGATTAAACCACATGACTTCACGCTTCACAGTCCCAAAGCTATAGTAAAACATGCCATTTTTTTTCTAAATGGTTAAGTTAATCTAGTTTACTATATATTTTCATTAAAGTGGAAAGAAATGTACAAAATGATGTAAACTTGACTGACTGCTTCATTTTCACTTTACAAACAGCATTTAATAGAAACATTTGATTTCAGTTTGCTTTTTCATGTAGCTTTTTGTAGCAATAAACCCTTAACCCTCTCAATCATTCTCACTCTGCTCTCAGATGGGATGGTGGGCAAAATCGAAGGTTAATGGCCAAACTTTGGTCCGCTAGACCTACTTTGAGCATCTTTTAAATATGTTTTAAATATATTGAAGTTTGTAATATATATTTTTATTAACATTGAGCCAAATGTACAAAAGTAATGTAAACCTGACTGCTTCACCTCCACTTTAAAAACTCTGACTCATTTACAGTATTTGTTATTTAACCTTTTTAAGAAGTAATGAAAGAAAATCAGTGATTTCATAGATAAATATACACAAAAATTGACTTGTGCTGCTTATTCAAACTACCTATTTTAAATGAGCTGAAACAACACAATTGTTACTTTTTTGGGGGGGGGGGGGGTGGTGGGGTTAATGTTCAACCAATTTAAATTTGTAAAAACAATTAAGTTAACTTAATAATAATTTTTTGTTGGAAGAACATGAAGGAATTGTTTGGAACCCAGCATTTTTAGTGTATACTGAAACACTGCTGAAGTATTTAGTAGTAGTATTGTATCTTATTTTTCCATGTACACCTCAAATGATAGTATTTTATGTTTTTGTATCATATATTCTTAAATAGTACAATTTTAAAATCCCTGTTTCATATTTTAATTGGTTTCAAAATGTATTTATTAATGTCATGGTAAATTTGAGTTTTCAACATCAATTTTTCCAGTCTTTAGCTTGAAATCAGTTGTGCTGCTGAACAGAAGAAAAAATACTATCATGTCTAATCAATTTATTGTATACTTGCTAAATATAACTGAACATAAAAAAAATAAAAATTTAACCAGAAAAAGTGTAACCTCAATGTGCCTTTTTACATTTATTTATAGTGTTTCATCATCGTTTCTCTGACATATTGCACCTGAAAGTACAGTAGATCTGATATCAATGTAAATTCAAAGAGAGACTGGACAGGACTCATGTTCAGGGTATGTAATGTCTATCCTCTCTCATTATTGATCAGCTGACATCCTCATGCATTTGCACATTTAAAGCAGCAGTGGGCTTAATTATTCATAAGAGCCTGGGTAATTGCATGTCACTTTAACAGTGTGTTTTATTGCTACAAGTGTAAGGGTTTGCAAATGTACTGTTTGATTTAGAGACTGTTGATGACAGAAGGGAGAGAATGGGACGGGTGGAGCCTGTGAACAAAGGCAGTTTATCTGAAAATATACGCTTTTTTGTTCATCAAGGGATGATCTAGATATGTTCATCAAGCTAAGTCTAAGAAGGTAATTTGAAGCTCATCTTCTGATCATGTATGTGATCATTTTGGTGCACAAAGCATTAAAAACGCTCTGTTACTATCAGCACAGTGACATCCTTTTGCAGCGATTTTTATACCCTCATTATCCTGTCTCTTTTGATAGTTCTATTTCTATCTGAAACCCTGCTTTTGTAGACAGGAAATATTTATATTGTCAAGCCAAAAAGCTTTTTTACATGACAATGCCACAATGTAACATTAATAATCAGAATAGAACAAACAGGCTTTGTTTTAATGTAAGTTGTTAACATTTAATAATGGTTGTCTGATTAGTCCAAACAAAAGATAATTTTGTATTTTTATCAGGGTCTCAAAAAGTCTTAAATTTCAAAAACTGAATTTTAGGCCTTTAAAGGTTTTAAATTCACTAAAATAGGGTGTTGCAGGTCTCAAATCATTTTAAACGGGTCTTAATTTGTTTGTCCATGAAAAACTACTCAATCAGTACAACCAACAACTTAAAAAAACAAGTTTTATTTTAAAACTCTATTCATTAAATTGGTTTAATTATCTTTCTTAAAATAACACTTGCTTATAAGTAAAATATTTTCCACTGGCCCTTTTCTAAAAAAAAATGCTAAGGGTTTTTTTTTTAAAGTCTGAAATTTCATTCATAATTTTATTTCAAAGGTCTTGAAGTCTTAAATTTACTCTAACTTGGTGAAGCATGCAGAAACCCTGTTTTATAATTATATTTTATATTTAAATGCTTAATTGCATGTCTTGCTATCATGATAACATAATTCAGTGGCTTTTTAAATATGCATATTTATTAGTTGTTTTTTATGGGGTTTATTCATATCATTTCACTTTTATCCATCGTTTTTACAGTAACTAAAAAGGAAAATAAAGAAACTGTAGCAAGCATGTAGCAAGCATACAGCACAAAATGGAAGACATGACTATGCTGTTGATCTCTGTGTAATAATTCAGTGCTCCATCTTTAATATTACAGCTTTAAAGTGAGAATGGCCTGTTTGATTTGATAATTTGACTTCAAGTCATTATACAAACATAACAAGTTTAAGCAAAACCAATAATAACCCAGTTGATTGTTGCAGTAATTTGCCTTAAATGGAATCAACCTACAGTTTTCCATCTAGCATACAACATGCAGGGTTAGTGTTTGGACCTAATGTCCTTAGGTTCTTTTTTGTACTTCATTTGAGGGCAAAACATTTCTTTTTTAATGATTGAGTGACTGTATACAGTTTTTGAACTTTTCCACATCCCCACACTGCAATAAAGGTCGTAAATGTGCCTTGTTGTTCACGTGCCCCCCCCTAAACACATTCATTTCCTTTATTTTGTCACAGTAGATGCAGATTGAAATTACGTTAAGTTGACACTCAGCAAGAAAAAAAAAAAAAAAATATATATATATATATATATATATATATATATATATATATATATATATATATATACACAATGTAGATATATAAAATGAAACCATTAAAAATAGTAAAAGTCAAGATAAGTTTCATGAACATCTAGCAAACAGCCTTCTCTAACCTGCCTTTACATTGTTTTATATTTGCCACAGACAGATAATAGAATGTAACAGTATTTAGAAATTTAAAAGACGAGACACTTTGGTGTTTCTCGTCTCGTGTGTGACACCCTCAAATCTCTCCACGAGCAATCGTACAGGTGCAGATACTTAAGGAAGTAAAGTAGACACCCCCAAAAGTTAGCTTTTTTGAGCTGTTTTGAACTACCCACACAAACTCAAATTGTACATCATTTTGGTCAAATTGTGTTTAAAATTACATAATTTCAGTTTATTGTTTGATTTCATAAAGCATGCCATGACCTGTATACGCTAATGAGCCAAAACTTTGACCACCTGCCTAACATACTGTAAGTTCCTTGAGTCATCCTTAAACAGTGCAGGGCTCACCAAGGCATGGACTTTACAAGACCCCTTAATGCTTCCTGTAGTATCTGACACCAAGATTTTAGTAGATCGTTCAGGTCTTTTAGGTTACGAAATAGACCAGATGTGGACCAAACTTGTTTTGAGATCTGGAGGTTAAGTCAAATAGCTTATCATCTCTTCATCTACTTTAAAGTCTTCATCATGATCATTAAAACATTCTTAAATGCGTGCAGTGTGAACACATTATCGTCATGAAAACGTGTAGCTGGTTTGCAACAATGTTTAGGTAGGTAGCATCACAACCCCTCTGCTGGCTTGTCAATGTCCTAGTGGGTATTAGGTGCCAAAATTTCGCCAGGTAAACAGAGCATATGGACAAATCCGTCAATGTGATGTAAAAGACAATGGGACTCATTGGAACGGGACCTTCCACTGCTCCAATGTTTGGTTCCAGTGCTCAGCAATCGATTGTAGTCACTTTGGACAATGACAGGTGTGATCACATGCACTCCAATTGGCCTGCAAATCATTTCCTTTTCTGACAGTTATTAAAATGTGTGTCTGGCCTGTCATAGATCTCATGTTGGCTTTGAACATCCAAGATACCCTTTGTTACCTTTAGCCATTGATGGACGCCAAAAAACCTGGTACCAGTTTGTGGTTTGTCCCTGTTGACCACTATTGGTTGACCGCTACTTACCAGTCTTGCCATTTCATGGAAATTCTGACCCACTCATCTTGCCATAACAAATTCTGACCTACTCACCTTGCCAGAACAATTTGACTATTGAAAAATAGTTGCTCAGATCTTGATCATGATTGTTTTTATTTACCCTACAATCTATCCAAGGGTCCGTTCTTCGTTCGTGGATTACTCAGTTAGCTGGATTTGGATATTGACGATTTGACACGATCCAGGATCGTTTCGTTCTTCAAAGCTGATCCGAGAGTTGTTGTCATAGCAACAGTTCTGCTAGGTCAAACCTGATCGGGAGCAGTTCAAGCAAAGATAATACAGAAAGTATGTTCCCAATTCTGATATTTTCTTACAGTAGTAGTTATACACTTGGGAAAATGGTACATATTTTTAACTATATATATATATATATATATATATATATATATATATATATATATATATATATATATATATATATATATATATATATAAAGTTATAGTCTTTAATAAAATAAATTAAGTTATACATATTAATAAAACGTATGCAATCTGCACCCTCGAAATGAAAGTACAAAGACTGCCACCTGGTGGTGCAAAGAGAAAACTTATTGATATGAACTTTTTAGATCGCTTTAGTACAAATTTTATATAATAGAAATGCACAATTATGTGACTTTTTTTTAAAAGCAATAATACATTTATGCAGTCATAAACATGTTTTGATAGTTAATATGCCGGTGATTTAATGCTTCACAAAAGTTGCAGACGCCTTTACCAATATGAAAATGCTTTTGTAAACAACCAGTTATTCTTTACACAGATTAAAAAAAACTACTATAATAAAGAAAATCTTTTCTAAATGTAGAACTAAATACATTGATTTGCATTGAAATACATGATGAATACTCTCAACACATGAAAGTGTAAAGCCTGCAGCTCACAACAAATGTGGAAGATTATTGCGTGTCATATTTAACAAACTGTTTACTGCTAATTTGATGTAATTTTGCTCACATGGATAATTGAATATTAATCAGATGATGTCATTACGCTGCTGTGCCGTCAGCCAATCGTTGCATTGCTGATCATGATTTCGAGGATCGATAGATCTGTCCTTCACAACACACGCCGCGATCTCAGATCAGTTTATCCAGACATTCTAATCTGATTCGCGAACTTGTTTGAAGAACCAAATTAGCGAGAGATCAGTTATCAAGATTAAAAGATCCAGGATCTGCCAAATAATCTTAGATCATTTAAGCGAGGTACGAAGAACGGACCCCTGACCTTATGTGAACTTTTTGCGAGCTAATGTTTTGTAACTCTGATGCGTTTTGACCAGCAGTTAATGTGGTATTATAGTATTATAGTATTAATACTATTGTAGACTATGGACTTTAGCTGAATGAATGAATTGCAACACTATGTCATCATTTCGATACAAAGCATGAGAATATATGCTTCTCTTTCCAGCTCCCCATACAGCACGTGGTGAAAGACTGCTGCCAATTTTTTTTTCATCTTCTGTAGACCCTTAAAAAAGAACGTTTTGGCATTTGAACGTAACCCCCCCACCCTTGTACTTTTCATTCAGCGTGTTCATTAGTCTTCTCCGCTCATTATTTCCTCACGGTACCTCTCTATACACTGGACCCCGAGCATACATGGCAAGCTGAGGCGCTGTGTCTGGCTTGACAGTTTGGTTTGACTGGCTTTTGACGGCCGGTTCATTTAGTCTCCTCTGAGCAGTGGGCGAGACAGAGGAACCTGGCCATTTTGCTTGCTTGTCAAATCTGCCAATGTGAAGACAGTTTAAATGAGGCAAACCTGGGCAATGTGCCGACTGCAGGACACAGAGAGAGAACGAGAGAGAGATTGAGAGAAGGGGGTTTCAGGGGAGAGAGTGAAGAAAAGTAAAGATCCCCCTTCATCCTCTAAGCAAATCATTCTCGGCTTCTGAGGTGACCAATTGCCTGTTGTGTTGTGAGATAAGAGTTCTCGGGTTTTTAGAGGACTTTTAACATGTCAAAGCTTGCTTTGTGTGCACACGGGTTAAGGCTGAGCAAACACTGTGCAAATTACATTTCAGTCCAGTGCTCGGTTTTCATACACCAGATCAGTCAATGTGGAATAAATTATGCAAAGTTCAAAGGGGACCACGTTGCAAATTTTCTATTTAATTATTTAAATAAACACAAAAAAATAACAATTCCATTTTTTTAAACATAATTTATTTTAAAACAGGCTCATGGCAATTAAATGAATCATGCTGGGAAACAAATTCTACCGTGCCTAAATGTCACCAAAGTGTAGTACATTTTGAATCGCTTAAAAGTGACTAAAAACCTTCATAATAATGAAAGGAAATAAATAAATACATTTTAAAAATAACTTTTATCTTTGAAAACAAGACTATGTTTACATGGACATCAATAGTTATTTGCTTTAATCTAATTTCTAATTAAGAGAATGGCGAGGCAGTGGCGCAGTAGATAGTGCTGTCGCCTCACAGCAAGAAGATCACTGGGTCGCTGGTTTGAACCTCGGCTCAGTTGGCATTTCTGTGTGGAGTTTGCATGTTCTCCCTGCCTTCGCATGGGTTTTCTCCGGGTGCTCCGGTTTCCCCCACAGTCCAAAGACATGCGGTACAGGTGAATTGGGTAAACTAAATTGTCCGTAGTGTATGAGTGTGTGTGTGTGAATGTGTGTTTGGATGTTTCCCAGAGATGGGTTGCGGCTGGAAGGGCATCCGCTACGTAAAAACTTGCTGGATAAGTTGGCGGTTCATTCCGCTGTGGCGACCACAGATTAATAAAGAGACTAAGCCGACAAGAAAATGAATGATGAATTAAGAGAATAATAACACTAAGGTGTTTACATGAGTTGCTTTTTGAGTGTTACTTTCATGATCCCGTTTTACATGTTATAGCACATAATTCGATTAACGCATTGCGTTTACGTGTTATGCACATTTCCTCAGGACTTTCATGTAATTTTGGGTTTTTCATTTTTAATTTGTCGACTTTAACTGCAGTTTGGCACTTTCACTGTCATTCACGAACATTTCATGCACGCCCTTCGTTACCAATGAGATATTGGATGCAACTATGAACTGCTGGAGGAGTTATGTTTAAATGGAAGTTCATACCGCATGCTGAATGAAAGAAAAAAAAAAAAACCTCTACATTCCACGATGCAGGCTGTGTGTGCGCATGTGCGTGTGCGCGTGTGTGTGTGTGTGCGGGTGCATACATGCGTGCGTGCGTGTGTGTGTGGACTTTTCTGTCGCAAAACGCTGCGAAAAGTTCTACACGACGGTAATAATTCGATTAAGGTGTTTACATGTCTGTACTGCACTTCAATAATTCGACTAAAATCGGCATACTCCACCTGTCTTAAATTGATTTCTCTTTAGTTCGATTATGACCTTAATCTGATTAAATCAATCAAAAATCGCTGTTTACATGGTAACTTTTAATCAGAGTATTGTCTTAATCGCATTAAAATCGAATTATTGGTGTCCATGTAAACATAGTGACAATTCATGTAAAATGAAAGTGTCTGAAGGGCGATATCTGTAGGCTCAAGTGACTATTTTAAATAATGATAATGTAAAAAAATAAATAAATAACAATAAGAAATAAAAATAAATAAATAAATGTACCCTTCTCAGACCATGTGCGGCTCACTGGAGTTCTTTAATCGGCCCACGTGAAGTATTTATTTAATTTAAACAGGGCGCTGCAATGCGCAGGTCTGAAAATGCAAGTCAACAAAAGGAAACTTTCACATACAGCGTCTTTTGCACACTCAGTTTTGGTAATTCAAATGAAGACGCATGGGTTCAGCATGCAAACAGAAAGGAATACACATGTGGTATGTCACTCTCACGTTTACAGGTGTTGCGAGTTGGAAAAAAAAAAAAAAAAAAAAAACATTTCAGAGTTCCATAAGCAAACCACGAGTCATGTGGCAGGAACCAACCAGGCAGCTTCACACTTTGGTCTTACAACTTACACAGTAATAAAAGTAGACTAATTACCTCAGATTAACTATTTAACAAATTCAGATACAGATACTTTCTCAGTGATGATCATTACATCACATATCCACTTCGCAGTCAACCTGACTTCAGTGCATCTCAGTCCAGCACAGTCTAGAATTCTCTAACTAAACAAAATACTGTATATATGAATGAATGAATAAATGAATGAATGAATGAATGAATGAATGAATTAATGAATGAATTAATTAATTAATTACAATTAACTAAGATGAAACAATCAAACAAACAACCTTATGGCCTTTATCTGGAGTTGATATTGTGATGCTGGTCTTTAAAATACTTGTTTTCCGTAAAATTGATTCTTTTTTTACTTTAGAGTGTTCAGGAATGTTTATTAATAGTTTCACACAATTATTTATTTTTTTGTTTTTTAAACACATTAACTGTATTGGTCTGGCCCTCTAAAACCCCCCCATATTCTATTGTGGCCTAATGTTGCTCTCCCCTGCTTTAAATTGTTGTGTATATAACGAGTTCAACCTTGGTGAGCATTAAATTCTTCTGTCATAAATCTGGAAACAAATTATAAATATATTAAACACATTAAAATACTATAAAATATTGTAAATACTGTTGTCATTTTGACTGTTGCATGAAGTACTGTTAGTGAATAATGAGTAATGATCATTCATTGCTTATACAAATGTATTTTCTTGTGTCACTGTGGTCTTCATTGTAGACGTTACTGTGTATTGAAAGGCCATAGAATAAAAGCTGTGATTTTTGTGTGCCAAGGGATTAACTTTTAAGATCTTACCAATCTGTCTTTTCAAAAGTTTCAGCACAACTATTTTCTGCTTATTCAGGTGTTGCATGTGTGTAGTCGCACACGCCGCCTTTAGACAATGTGGCTAATTGTGTAGATGGGTACACTGTCACTTACAAAGAATTGCTTTGTTCTCTTAGAGACAAAAAGTGTTTTGTTTGTTTAACAATCCTGTCTATGACAGATGTTGACTCTTGCTGCTCAATAGATCTGTTAAAACCTCTTGAAACAAAACCCGTAGATGCAACTTTTCATTAAGGCCACCCTTGTCATCCACAAAATACTGTAAATCTAGTGCCAATCAAATGACACCAGATTAGTATTTATTGACTTTTTTTGGCAAACACAATTGACATGCCATCACAGTTTGAAGTAATCCCTCCTGAATTGTGTTTGCAAGTTCTGTAGATGCCAGCATATTTATAATAAAACCATAGTAAGTATAATAATTCATAGTTGCAATGACTATTAGCAAACAACACCACAAAACTAGGTGGTTTGTCTTACAGCTTGCAAACTGTTGTTAGAAGCTAAGTATTTACACTCTAAAAAATGCTGGGTTATCATAACCCAATATTGGGTTTCCAATTAAATTAAAATGATACTTTTAAACCCCACTGTTGAGTTTGTCCATATCTGACCCAGTGTTGGGTAATGAAAACCCAACAATTTAGACTGTATTAATATGACATATAGTTTAACCTCCTAGGGCTCATTGGCCACATACGTGGACAGCACATTTTAGCTCTTAAGTGGCTATTTAAAATACTTTTTGTATTTGTTTTATATTATTTATATTTATTTATATTATTTTATATATTTTTATAATGTTTTATATTTTGTTACAGACACAGTGTCATCCTGCATCTGTTTTGCAGCATATGCAATGTCCCAAACCCTATTTTAGCTGTCCAAAATGGAAAGAAAAATGTTGTTTTTACTCTTGATAGTCAAAACATATTTAAAAAATTAAATTGTTAATTGTTAATATGTTAAATATGCATTACAAAACTGTCAGGAAAAAAAAGTGTTTTATGTAAATTCGGACCACGAGTCCACATATGAACATCATTTATTTATTTATTTTTCTTAAAGCACATCATATCAAAAGATGATACTTAAGTTTATTCTAATTAGGTTTCAATAAACCTAAATAGCAGAGAAATACAAAATGCATGGGGAAAAAAAAAAACACCTTGGGCCTTAAGAGGTTAATATGACTTTAATGATAACATAAAAAAAAATGTTAAGCTGAATCTGTGGTCTTTGGTGATTCATACAATGCAAATCTGTGGTTGCCTTTCTATGCTTCACCTAAAAGCGAACGTTTTTCTACTCTGCCTATTCATTTTACAGATTTGCAACCTTTCACAACTTTATTCATTGACATCCATGGTAGGAAAAAACATGTCGGAGTCAATGGGTTCAAGTTTCCAACAGAGGTGTTCCACTAATGATGTGATGTCATATGAATCTATCAATAGTTATGACTGACTAGTTTCTCCAACAATGCATCATACAGTGCTTCAGCATTTACACTGGAGCATTTACACTGGATGTGATCATTGTGTCCCGTTATCTACGCCGGACATTACAACATTAAAATGTTCCAAAAAATCAAATTGTTGCAAATAACAGTCACAGATTTGTCGCATTCATTTTTTTGTCTTTACTTCAATCAAAT